>NC_056661.1:122694600-122996862 GCF_018350195.1 Panthera tigris | reverse complement strand
ACTGATAGACAAAAACATAGAAGAAAAATTTTGTAAACTTGAGTTAGGCAAAGATTTCTTAGATATAACATTAAAATCACAAGTCATAAAGGAAAGAAATTTATAGTCGGTTAAGCATCCGACTTCAGTTCAGGTCATGATCTCAAGGCTTTTGAGTTCAAGTCACGCATCAGGCTCTCTGCTGACAATTCAGAGCCGGGAAACTGCTTTGGATTTTGTGTGTGTGTGTGTCTCTCTCTCTCTCTCTCTCTCTCTCTCTCTCTCTCTCTGCCCCTCCCCCACTCATGCTCTGTTCCCCCCCCCCTCAAAAATAAATAAACAATAAAAAAGAAAGAAATTTAAATTGGGCTTTATCAAAACTAAGAACTTCTCCTCTTCCAAAGACACTGTTACAATAATGAAAAGACATCCCACAGATTGGGAGAAAATATTTGCCATTCATATAATCAGATAAATCACTGGGTAGGCAGATGAAAAAGAGCATATGCTAAATAATTTCCATCTTATCAAATTCCAGAAAATTTAAACTAATCTCTAGTGACAGAAAGCAAACCAGTGGTTGCCTGGGAAAAGGGAATACAGGGTACAAAGGGGTACAAGGGAAATTTTGGGGGTGATGGATATTTTTAGCATTGGAATTGTGGAGCTGGTTTCACAGTCATATACAAACATCAAAACTCACCAAATTGTATACTTCAAACATTTGTACATAAGTTATATTCCAATAAAGTTATTTTTAAAAAGCAAAAAATGTAACCAAGAGCTGTGTTTGAGAATTACAGAATGTATTAAAATGTATCAGAAGAAAATATCAGATAAAGGGTTGGTATCTAAAATCTATAAATAAAATAAAATAAAATAAAATAAAATAAAATAAAATAAAATAAAATAAAATAAAATAAAATCTATAAAGAACATACCAAACTCAACACCCAAAACATAAATAATCCAGTGAAGAAATGAGCAGAAGACATGAATAGACACTTTTCCAAAGAAGACATCCAGATAGCTAACAGACACATGAAAAGATGTTCAACATCACTCATCATCAGGGAAATAAAAAACAAAAGCACACTGAGATACCACCTCACACCTGTCAGAGTGGCTAAAATGAACAACTCAGAAAACAAGATATTTGCAAGGATGTGGAGAAAAGTGAACCTTCTTGCACTGTTGGTGGGATTCCAACTGCTGAGGCCACTCTGGAAAACAGTGTGGAGATTCCTCAAAAACTTAAAAATAGAATTATCCTGCAACCCAGCAATAACACTACCAGGAATTAATACAAAGGATACAGGAGTGCTTATTTGCAGGGTCACGTATACCCCAATGTTTATAGCAGCACTATCGACAATAGCCTAATTATGGAAAGAGCCCAAATGTCCATCAACTGATGAATGGATAAAGAAGATGTGGTGTGTGTATATATACACACACAATGGAATACTCCTCAGCAATGAAAAAGAATGAAATCTTGCCATTTGCAACAATGTGGATGGAACTGGAGGGTATTATGCTAAGTGAAATAAGTCAGTCAGAGAAGATATCATATGTTTTCACTAGATATCATATGTTTCGTAGAATTTGAGAAACTTAACAGAAGACCGTGGGGAAAGCCAAGGGAAAAATAAGTTACAAACAGAGAGGGAGGCAAACTATAAGAGATTCTTAAATACAAAGAACAAACTGAGGATTGACTGGGGAGAGGACTGGAGGTAGGGGGGGAGGGGAGGTGGGGGGCTGGGCAGGGAAAATGGATGATAGGCATTGAGGAAGGCAATTGTTGGCATGAGCACTGGGTGTTGTATGTGAGTGATGAATCACAGGAATCTACTCCTGAAGCCCAAACTATACTGTATACACTGTATATTAGCTAACTTGGCAATAAATTATCAAAAAAATAAAAATAAAAAAGCAAAAAATACACCTAGAGCTGTGTTTGAGAATTAAAGAATGTATTAAAATGTACCAGAAGAAAATATAAGTAAATGTTTTATACTCTTAAAACAGAGGCCATTCTAAGCACGAAAACAAACCTGAAACTATAAAGAAAGCAATTAATGAAATTAAATCTTAAATTTTACTATGTAAAAATATAAACCTTATATGTTAAAAAAGAATGTAAGCAGTTAATAAAAATTATAAAATGTCTATGCTAATAATTTAGAAATGTAAATTTTTAAAAAAGATGTCATTTTTCACCTATGTCAAAAATTTCCAAAATCTAGCTGCTACCCTTAGTATGAACCCTGATGCTGGGCACATAACCTGATAAAATTATTCTGGAAGGAAGGCTGGCATTTAAATAAAGTTTTCAAATGTGCATGCTCTTTAACTCAGTCACTTGTCTTCAATCAGTTTCTCTGAAAAGAAACAGAGAAGTCCAAAAAAAAAAAAAAAAAGAAAAGAAAAAAGAACTATATATATGGTACCTCCAAAAAAGGGAATATTATGTAATCATTAAAATATAAATTTATTTACAAGACTGGGACGCCTGGGTGGCTCAGTCAGTTTGGCATCCGACTTTGGTTCACGGTTCATGGTTCGAGCCCCACTTTGGGCTCTGTGCTGACAGCTCAGAGCCTGGAGCCTGCTTCCAATTCTGTCTCCCTCTCTGCCCCTCCCCCACTCGTGCTCTGTCTCACTTTCTCTCTCTCAAAAATAAATAAACATTAATAAATAAATAAATAAATAAATAAATAAATTTATTGACAAGATAGCCATATATTCTACTAGCAAAAAGACTGTTACAATGGCATGCTATTTGTTATAACATTAAAGTAAAATTTTTGTGTAAAATTACTAGTATTATGGCATACGCTGAATGTCACCTAATTTAACATCTATTTCCTCCCTTCCCTCCATCCATCTATATTAGTTTTCAGTCTCCTTTACAGCTAGAAGAGGCTATGTGTGCTATTACGGCTATTGAAACTTAAATAGAAATTTCCTAAGAACATTACAGAAACACACCTTTCTAATAAAAGTTACAGTTGTTGCTATAGCTATCTCTTTTCCCCTATCTCCTGCCTTGTAGTCAGTTATGATGACTGAATCTGAAGTAGCTTATTGCCCTGGAACAAGCCAACACACTAGAAACGGTACAATGCAAAGAAAGAAAAAAGCTGGGTCTCTGATAACATTCATAAAACCACTACACCAGCTTCCACTGCCCATTTCTGGACCTCAATTTTTATATGAGAAAATATATGTATATGTGTATGTATGTGTATCTTTAGTGCTTAAATAACATTTAGCCAAAAGCACCCAGATAGTTATTTATATATACACATATAAATACACAGCCATTAAGTATATTAAAGCTTTTTATAATTATAATATTCTCTAAAGGTATGGATTTGGGGTACTACTAGATACCTCCATTCAAGTACTGTTGATAGGGTTAACTGATAGGGCCCTTTAGTTAGTCAGTTTGACATTATATTTCAAAAGTTTTAAAAATATTCTTATCCTTTGATTCTATAATTCCACATTTAGGTATTCGCCAAAGAAATAATAATAAATTTGGAGAAGTACTGCTACAATATATTTATAATATTAATAAACTGAAAACAACATACATATCAAAAATATAATGCTGGCCAAATGATTTTATAGTATGAATTTATGATAGAATACTATGGCATCCTTATAATCATGTAATAAAAATATGTAATTTTGTAGAAAAATACTTCACAGCAGTATGCAAAGTGAAATCCTTTGAGGGTAATTAAATACTTAGGAAAGATATTTTTATAAAGATTAGAGAAATATAATTAAAAATAAGTAGACAATGATGGATAACAGAATTACCAATAACTTTTGTTTTC
This sequence comes from Panthera tigris, assembly GCF_018350195.1. Taxonomy (NCBI): domain Eukaryota; kingdom Metazoa; phylum Chordata; class Mammalia; order Carnivora; family Felidae; genus Panthera; species Panthera tigris. The sequence goes on along the minus strand of NC_056661.1, from coordinate 122,993,032 downwards.
TTCTTTTTAGTTGTCCATTTCTAAATTTCTCATTTTTTTGTAATCAGAAAAATTAAAGTTATTTTAAATATACCTATATTTGTTCAAAACAAAGAAGTGAAATAAACAAATAGGAAGACATGTAGACTAAAGCTAGTTTTATTTCTTCTCTGAAGCTCATTAATTTTGTTTACTTCAGTTAAAAAACAAATTTGCAATTATAACTTTATCTGACATCAACATATAAAAGTCTTATATACCAAGGGTGAAAAGCACTCTCAAGAAGTAAAAAGTGAAAAAGTACCAAGAGTACTTATTTTAAATAATTACAGGATTTCATCATGTCCAATATGAACACACATCCAAGAACTCCAAAACAGAACATGCTACATCAAATACATTGGATCTTGGGCGAAATTTTTAAGTTTGCCATTGAATCCCATTTCTAAAGTGACTAAGAAGCAAGTATATGCTGATAAGCCTAAGATAACCTGTGACACAAAAACAATTGAGCCCCAAATCAGAAGGAAAATGGATGAGCTTATCTAAGCTTTCCTTAGTTCTTCTTGTCTAATTCATATCTTACAGAGATTGCCTCTCTGGTTAAAAGCATCTACTTTTATTTAATCTCTGTGAGTTTTTACCCATCTAGAGAAAATATCACTTACTCAGAAGCCAGGGTCTTAAACATTTTTCAAATTGAGTATGGAACACGTAATTTCCAACTATATTCCCAGGGCAGTATAGGAGACTCAAGGAACTAATACATTCGTATTAGGTGTTGTAAGCATAGTGACTCTTTCTGCCTTTTTCTATAACCCAAATATATTATAGGAAAATTGACTAAAGAAAGAGAAATGAAGGGAAAGGAGAAAGAAACCGAATAGTTCACAACTATTTGCTAACATGGTGTCATATATATATATATATATATATATATATATATATATACACACACAAATATGTATATAAATACATATATGTATACACACACCCAAACTCAATTCAAACTGAAGAACAGATTAATTTTAATAAAAAGCATTTAATTTTGGAGATTTTTCACTGATTAAATATAAATAAAGCTTTTTAAACACTTCACATTAATGAAAAATAAATTTTAAGCGCTTTAAGTAGTTAATAACGCAAAAGTTGACTTACCATAAATTTCTAAACCTTGTGGAAAATACTCTTTGTATTCTAAATCCTATCCACTAATGCAAAGGTGAGGATGCATATTGTAGTCAACAGTGCCAATCTTTAATGAGGGATTTTAAAACGTTGATTTAATTCCCAGAATTTTTTTTTTTTTAATTCCACCCCATTACCAGGAAAGCTAATAGATGCTACATCTTAGAAACTCTGGTTACTAAAGATATTTTACCCAATCAACACCTCTCTCTTTTCTAAGCTATTCAGAAAGAAATATTGACACCTGGAGAAAGTCACACCTTCACAAATTACCCCAAATTCACTGTGATATTCAAGCTTTATATATGAAGCCCTTTCTAAAGGATCAGAGCCAGAGAATGAACAATCGTCCCCTCCAGCTGCTAGAGAAACCAAAACCACAAAGAGCCTCTACTTATGGGATTACTTTTGGGGCATAAGAATATAGTTTTAAAACGTACATAGCCAAAAACCTACAATAAAGATGAATAATAAATATTTACATTCCAAGCCAAAAAATTCCACAGTCTAAAAAGAAATATTTGATGTTTTCATTTCTGAATACTGAAAGCAAAATAATGATTATAATAATTTTAATCAAACTTAAAAGGTATACCTTATTACCTTGTTGATATAAGCTATTTGCCTTTGAACAGGCAAACGAGAGAAAAAGCCTTGAGGCATTTTTATATTCTGACTTAACAATTATCTGATAATTACCCCATCATTACCTGTTCATGAAGGATTCCATTCTGAATTCTTAACATTTCTGGTGGTACAGGCATGTTACTTCAAAAGTCCTACCTGGAAAGAGACTGAGAAGACTGACTGGAGATTTGTTGGTATCAATAGTTAGTTTGTGGCTTGCAGTTTTTGAAGGCTGACCTGGGAGACAGATTAGTTTCAGGGGAAGTCTAAATTTACATTGGATAACCCGAGGAATGCCTGAAATAAAAAGAGAGAAATGTAGATTCATACATTTGACAGATAATTTGACCAAAAAAATTTGTATTACTAAGAGTTTGAGTAGAAATATGTATCTTAGTTTAAAATTTTGTTGCCTGTCCACTTTGTTTAGCATAACTGAAAAAACTGCAAAGTTTTATCATAATACATATTTTCATATTATTGTCAAGAAGTCAGGAAAAATAAAATCCTAAAAAAGAGCATAGGCATGAAGTCTGTTTTTAATAACATATTTTAAAAATCTTCACAGTTGAACACCATACAGAATGGTATGTATAGCTTTATATTCAATTACTTAACTGTTTTTAAACTAAGAACATCAAAGCTCTAGCCTCAATCCAAGACTATCAGCTGAAGTGAGCAAATATGTATGTGAAATTTGTATCAGAAAGAGTTATACGACCTTATCTAATACTTTCTCTACCACCAAAACTTTTTAATCTTTAGCTTTTTTAACTTATTGAACATTCAAATTAAAATCTACAATAAATTATAAGTATGAAAGTAGAATTTGCTCTACTGAAGTTCTACTGAAGTTCATGTCATTTCATACATTAATATTAAGAATATTACTTTCATATGAATTAAATTTTTCTCAATCCATTTAACTTCACATATCGCTGTTAAGTAACATTTTAAAAGTTTATTTACTTATTTTAAGAAAGAGAGAGGGAGGGAGGGAGGGAAGGAGAGAGAGAATCCCAAGCAGGCTCCACACTGCCATCACAAAGTCCAACAAAGGGCTCGATCCCACAAACTGTGAGATCATGACCTGAGCATAGATCAAGAGTTGGATGCTTAACTGACTGAGCCACTCAGACGCCCCCATTTTTAAAGTATTACAATCAACTGAATCAACTGAATTTTTTCAGTACATTTACAGGCATAATGAAATAGCTAACTGAATAAATAAGAATGAAGACGTTTATATCAGAATTAAAAGTTTTTAAGATCATTCAATATTTTTACAGAGAATAAAACTGAAAACAAAGCAAGTTAGGCTATCTACTTATAAATCTAGAAAAGCAATTCAACAACTTTAATTTTTTCTCCTTGTATTCTAGGATTCTACCTTTGATTGGATAAGATAAAAGGGAATGGAATATACAGAAACCTCTATCTTAGATATTGCTGTAAAGAAGTGAAAAACTTAAAATGTTCTACTCTACTTGATGTATCAACACACTTATTCCTTTATTTCTTCATTGTGGTGTCAGTGAGCAGCTTAAAAGTACAAAAAGCAGAAGGAGATAAAGTTTGGGGACATGATCCCAAAGCAGGAATCCTAGAATTAGCAATATATTCTGTTAATGCCAATTGGAGCTGTGGGGCTTACCCAACAACCAAGCTGGGAGACACTTTCCAGCACTACTTATTTAATACAATAGTAACAGATCATCAACAATGGCAGGCATATTGATATATGGTCAATTAAATACTTTTTCAGAGCATATAAAGCATATTTGTGATTCTCTTCAACATAAGCAATTATCCATTAAATTTTACATAGCTCATTTTTTGCTCATAACCAACAAATGTTAAATTCACTTCTCCTGGTCCTAGATGCAAATTATAACTAGTGTCACTTCAGAAAAGTCCCAAGGCATTATTTCCTGACATTCTGTGAGGTTTTAGAGGCATGTGTATTTGTACTTTACAACGATGAAATGTTTTCACTCAAAATATTATGGTAACATGATCTAAGCTACTGCTCAAACCACAACTATCAATATCACCATAAAAAATATTGCAAAGCATTATTTTTTTCCAACTTCATATATTCCATATATCCCCAAGTTATGGAAATACACCTACTAATGTTTCCTCTACAATATATAATTTACAGCCTCAATTAATAGATACAGCCTGGAAAGAACAAGGAAACGAAAACTTGTTTCCATTTCCTTCATTTTTAATGAATACAGTAATGGAAAAAAGTCCTTCCTCTTTTGATAATTCTGCACATGCATGAAGAGAAGCTACTTTCTATATACTTTCAACCAAAGTCTGAGTTCACTGTTCAAACAAAATTTGTCTGTAAATGTTCTTCCAAAACTATCCTGCTAAAACTGTGGCTCTCCTTCACTTGGATCAGATACGTACTTGAATTTGCTTGAATTTGTAGCAAAAAATAAAATAAAATAAAATAAATCACGATCAATATCACTGGCCTTATGCTACTGAGTCTATATATTTAAAGATTATTACCCTAAATCTCCAAAAACCCAGAGCTAAAGAAACCGGGGGTATATATATGTTTTCAGAAATTGAAACAAATGGATTGCAAGCACTAATGAACCCAAGAAGGGAAATACATTATAACTCAATTCACAGTTCTGTTAGGTCAGTTAATGACAACATCACACACTAGGGCAATGGTCTGCAGTTGCTAAGATTTGTAGAAACCCTCCAGAATTTCTTTTCTCTCCAGGAATTGTAAACCTGTTTCATAGGACATTTGGAAAACATTATTTTGAAAAATGATGACACTCATACTTAATAAAATGATTATGGCTATTTTTTAAATGCTGGCAGCCTGAAAAGTTTTACCACTGGGGAGAAAAAAGAGTATGAAATCCTTTAGAAACCAATTTAAAGAAACCACATCTTTCAAGAGAAAAATTACAATGCCAGTATTTTACATTACTTCCCATCAAATTAAAACCCTAGTCTTTTAAAATAGAACCTCCAGTATTTAGACACGGGGTTTATAAGAGGCACATTTCAACTGAGATTTACATTTTCTTGAGAAACCTGAAATGTAAATTTGGATACCAATTTACTCTTCAGGCTGTGAGTGCACCTAAGAACCTGAAGCCAGAAACACATAGAGGTATGTGTGAATGCATGCATGTATGTACCTATAATAAGGAAGGAAAGAATTACATGTATTTAAAGACTTTTCAATTTTGCTAGTAGAATGGCTTTCAACTTAGTTGAAAGAGTCTAACTGGTCCTAAATTTGCCTACCATCACTGATACTTTCTCTATGTAATTGGCAAAAAACAGTCTCTGAATTGGGCTTATTCAACTCTCTGAGTGTTATGCTGAGAGAAAAGAAAAATTTGGTCATTTATAATACTCAAATATTGGCCTACTCTTTCATCAGACTGACTTTGTTCTGCAGTTTTTTACCAAATATAATCACCTCTCCTTCAGACACTTCCCTTTCTAGCCTAAGAGAGGAAATGGATAGTTGCAACTACTCTGGTGCAATTAATCACAAAATTATTTAACACTTGGAGAGAAAATTCACATCAAAACCACTCTTGACAGAACAATTTCTCCAGAAGAGAATTCTAATTACACCTGGCACACCAGAAGCCCGGTATCACTGTCAAGAGGGAAGCCAAAATGTGCTTTGGAAAAAAAAAAAAAAGGAAAAAACAGCATATATATCAGAGTAGAATAACTATATATATCACACATCTATATAATGCCTTCAGAACTCTTTCCAGGGCCTGCTAGAGTCATTTCATATTGAAAACAACGAACTCCAAAGCAGTAGCAATGTCTGGAAGCCAGAACTTCCTTGATCCCTTCCTGTTATGTCTGGCTACGTACTGTGCCCCATCTGCAGTCATGTTTTACACTGCCCATGTCATGTAACTTTAATGCAGACATAATGGAGACTAACTCTTATGGGACAACATAAAACCTCGTTTGCTTCTCTTTTTCCACATGTAAAGGCAGGACTGCTTATCTGCAAAGAGCCTGAACAGATCAGGCCAATAAAATGGACCAGTCTTTGAAATTTGAAGCCTTGTGTGTAAGTTAAGATCTAAGTGGCAACATATTATTCAATCTTACCAACCAGGTGAAGCTGGATATTTCAATCTCCTAAAGCTTCATTACAATTTACAAATACTTCATAAGAAATTATTAGCTTTGTATTGAAATACTAAAATTTCCATGTATTATAATTTTTTTCTCATATTTTGGGCTGAATTTACAGTAAGAGGGAGTAAATTCCTTTCAAAAATAACCGTTACTAATATTTTTTAAATTTAAAATAAATCATTTAAATCATAATATGGTATTTTACAAAAGTTAGTATAAAATCTCACCAGCTATATAGGGAAGATGGCGGCGTAGGAGGACGCGGGGCTCACAGCGCGTCCTGCCGATCACTTAGATTCCACCTACACCTGCCTAAAGAACCCAGAAAACCGCCAGAGGATTAGCAGAAGGGAGTCTCCGGAGTCAAGCGCAGACCAGAGGCCCACGGAAGAGGGTAGGAAGGGCGGCGAGGCGGTGCGCGCTCCACGGACTGGCGGGAGGGAGCCGGGGCCGAGGGGCGGCTCGCCGGCCAAGCAGAGCCCCCGAGTCGGGCTGGCAAAAGCGGAGGGGCCGGACAGACTGTGTTCCGACAGCAAGCGCGACTTAGCGTCTGGGAGGTCATAAGTTAACAGCTCTGCGCGGAAAGCGGGAAGGCTGGAGGACAAAGGGAGGGAGAGCTGCTGAGCCCCCGGACGACAGAGCTCAGTTTGGCGGGGAACAAAGGCGCTCGCCAGCGCCATCTCCCCCGCCCATCCCCCAGCCAAAATCCCAAAGGGAACCAGTTCCTGCCAGGGAACTTGCTCGCTCCGCGCAAACACCCAACTCTGTGCTTCTGCGGAGCCAAACCTCCGACAGCGGATCTGACTCCCTCCCGCTGCCACAGGGCCCCTCCTGAAGTGGATCACCTAAGGAGAAGCGAGCTAAGCCTGCCCCTCCAGCCCCCGTGCACCTTGCCTACCCACCCCAGCTAATACGCCAGATCCCCAGCAACACAAGCCTGGCAGTGTGCAAGTAGCCCAGACGGGACACGCCACCCCACAGTGAATCCCGCCCCTAGGAGAGGGGAAGAGAAGGCACACACCAGTCTGACTGTGGCCCCAGCAGTGGGCTGGGGGCAGACATCGGGTCGGACTGCGGCCCCGCCCACTAACTCCAGTTATACACCACAGCACAGGGGAAGTGCACTGCAGGTCCTCACCACGCCAGGGACTCTCCAAAATGACCAAACGGAAGAATTCCCCTCAGAAGAATCTCCAGGAAATAACAACAGCTAATGAACTGATCAAAAAGGATTTAAATAATATAACAGAAAGTGAATTTAGAATAATAGTCATAAAATTAATCGCTGGGCTTGAAAACAGTATACAGGACAGCAGAGAATCTCTTGCCACAAAGATCGAGGGACTAAGGAACAGTCACGAGGAGTTGAAAAATGCTTTAAACGAATTGCAAAACAAAATGGAATCCACGATGGCTCGGCTTGAAGAGGCAGAGGAGAGAATAGGTGAACTAGAAGATAAAGTTATGGAGAAAGAGGAAGCTGAAAGAAAGAGAGATAAAAAAATCCAGGAGTATGAGGGGAAAATTAGAGAACTAAGTGATACACTAAAAAAAAATAATATACGCATAATTGGTATCCCAGAGGAGGAAGAGAGAGGGAAGGGTGCTGAAGGGGTACTTGAACAAATTATAGCTGAGAACTTCCCTGAACTGGGGAAGGAAAACGGCATTGAAATCCAAGAGGCACAGAGAACTCCCTTCAGACGTAACTTGAATCGATCTTCTGCACGACATATCATAGTGAAACTGGCAAAATACAAGGATAAAGAGAAAATTCTGAAAGCAGCAAGGGATAAACGTGCCCTCACATATAAAGGGAGACCTATAAGACTCGTGACTGATATCTCCTTTGAAACTTGGCAGGCCAGAAAGGCTTGGCACGATATCTACAGTGTGCTAAACAGAAAAAATATGCAGCCGAGAATCCTTTATCCAGCAAGTCTGTCATTTAGAATAGAAGGAGAGATAAAGGTCTTCCCAAACAAACAAAAACTGAAGGAATTTGTCACCACGAAACCAGCCCTACAAGAGATCCTAAGGGGGATCCTGTGAGACAAAGTACCAGAGACATCACTACAAGCATAAAACATACAGACATCACAATGACTCTAAACCCATATCTTTCTATAATAACACTGAATGTAAATGGATTAAATGCGCCAACTAAAAGACATAGGGTATCAGAATGGATAAAAAAACAAGACCCATCTATTTGCTGTCTACAAGAGACTCATTTTAGATCTGAGGACACCTTTAGATTGAGAGTGAGGGGATGGAGAACTATTTATCATGCTCCTGGAAGCCAAAAGAAAGCTGGAGTAGCCATACTTATATCAGACAAACTAGACTTTAAATTAAAGGCTGTAACAAGAGATGAAGAAGGGCATTATATAATAATCACAGGGTCTATCCACCAGGAAGAGCTAACTATTATAAATGTCTATGCGCCAAATACCCGAGCCCCCAGATATATAAAACAATTACTCATAAACATAAGCAACCTTATTGATAAGAATGTGGTCATTGCAGGGGACTTTAACACCCCACTTACAGAAATGGATAGATCATCTAGACACACAGTCAATAAAGAAACAAGGGCCCTGAATGATACATTGGATCAGATGGACTTGACAGATATATTTAGAACTCTGCATCCCAAAGCAACAGAATATACTTTCTTCTCGAGTGCACATGGAACATTCTCCAAGATAGATCATATACTGGGTCACAAAACAGCCCTTCATAAGTTTACAAGAATTGAAATTATACCATGCATACTTTCAGACCACAATGCTATGAAGCTTGAAATCAACCACAGGAAAAAGTCTGGAAAACCTCCAAAAGCATGGAGGTTAAAGAACACCCTACTAACGAATGAGTGGGTCAACCAGGCAATTAGAGAAGAAATTAAAACATATATGGAAACAAACGAAAATGAAAATACAACAATCCAAACGCTTTGGGACGCAGCGAAGGCAGTCCTGAGAGGAAAATACATTGCAATCCAGGCCTATCTCAAGAAACAAGAAAAATCCCAAATACAAAATCTAACAGCACACCTAAAGGAAATAGAAGCAGAACAGCAAAGGCAGCCTAAACCCAGCAGAAGAAGAGAAATAATAAAGATCAGAGCAGAAATAAACAATATAGAATCTAAAAAAACTGTAGAGCAGATCAACGAAACCAAGAGTTGGTTTTTTGAAAAAATAAACAAAATTGACAAACCTCTAGCCAGGCTTCTCAAAAAGAAAAGGGAGATGACCCAAATAGATAAAATCATGAATGAAAATGGAATGATCACAACCAATCCCTCAGAGATACAAACAATTATCAGGGAATACTATGAAAAATTATATGCCAGCAAATTGGACAACCTGGAAGAAATGGACAAATTTCTAAACACCCACACTCTTCCAAAACTCAATCAGGAGGAAATAGAAAGCTTGAACAGACCCATAACCAGCGAAGAAATTGAATCGGTTATCAAAAATCTCCCAACAAATAAGAGTCCAGGACCAGATGGCTTCCCAGGGGAGTTCTACCAGACATTTAAAGCAGAGATAATACCTATCCTTCTCAAGCTATTCCAAGAAATAGAAAGGGAAGGAAAACTTCCAGACTCATTCTATGAAGCCAGTATTACTTTGATTCCTAAACCAGACAGAGACCCAGTAAAAAAAGAGAACTACAGGCCAATATCCCTGATGAATATGGATGCAAAAATTCTTAATAAGATACTAGCAAATCGAATTCAACAGCATATAAAAAGAATTATTCACCATGATCAAGTGGGATTCATTCCTGGGATGCAGGGCTGGTTCAACATTCGCAAATCGATCAACGTGATACATCACATTAACAAAAAAAAAGAGAAGAACCATATGATCCTGTCAATCGATGCAGAAAAGGCCTTTGACAAAATCCAGCACCCTTTCTTAATAAAAACCCTTGAGAAAGTCGGGATAGAAGGAACATACTTAAAGATCATAAAGGCCATTTATGAAAAGCCCACAGCTAACATCATCCTCAACGGGGAAAAACTGAGAGCTTTTTCCCTGAGATCAGGAACACGACAGGGATGCCCACTGTCACCGCTGCTGTTTAATACAGTGCTGGAAGTTCTAGCATCAGCAATCAGACAACAAAAGGAAATCAAAGGCATCAAAATTGGCAAAGATGAAGTCAAGCTTTCGCTTTTTGCAGATGACATGATATTATACATGGAAAATCCGATAGACTCCACCAAAAGTCTGCTAGAACTGATACATGAATTCAGCAAAGTTGCAGGATACAAAATCAATGTGCAGAAATCAGTTGCATTCTTATACACTAACAATGAAGCAACAGAAAGACAAATGAAGAAACTGATCCCATTCACAATTGCACCAAGAAGCATAAAATACCTAGGAATAAATCTAACCAAAGATGTAAAAGATCTGTATGCTGAAAACTATAGAAAGCTTATGCAGGTAATCGAAGAAGATATAAAGAAATGGAAAGACATTCCCTGCTCATGGATTGGAAGAATAAATATTGTCAAAATGTCAATACTACCCAAAGCTATCTACACATTCAATGCAATCCCAATCAAAATTGCACCAGCATTCTTCTCGAAACTAGAACAAGCAATCCTAAAATTCATATGGAACCACAAAAGGCCCCGAATAGCCAAAGTAATTTTGAAGAAGAAGACCAAAGCAGGAGGCATCACAATCCCAGACTTTAGCCTCTACTACAAAGCTGTCATCATCAAGACAGCATGGTATTGGCATAAAAACAGACACATAGACCAATGGAATAGAATAGAAACCCCAGAACTAGACCCACAAACGTATGGCCAACTCATCTTTGACAAAGCAGGAAAGAACATCCAATGGAAAAAAGACAGTCTCTTTAACAAATGGTGCTGGGAGAACTGGACAGCAACATGCAGAAGGTTGAAACTAGACCACTTTCTCACACCATTCACAAAAATAAACTCAAAATGGATAAAGGACCTGAATGTGAGACAGGAAACCATCAAAACCTTAGAGGAGAAAGCAGGAAAAGACCTCTCTGACCTCAGCCGTAGCAATCTCTTACTCGGCACATCCCCAAAGGCAAGGGAATTAAAAGCAAAAGTGAATTACTGGGACCTTATGAAGATAAAAAGCTTCTGCACAGCAAAGGAAACAACCAACAAAACTAAAAGGCAACCAACGGAATGGGAAAAGATATTTGCAAATGACACATCGGACAAAGGGCTAGTATCCAAAATCTATAAAGAGCTCATCAAACTCCACACCAGAAAAACAAATAACCCAGTGAAGAAATGGGCAGAAAACATGAATAGACACTTCTCTAAAGAAGACATCCGGATGGCCAACAGGCACATGAAAAGATGTTCAACGTCGCTCCTTATCAGGGAAATACAAATCAAAACCACACTCAGATACCACCTCACGCCAGTCAGAGTGGCCAAAATGAAGAAATCAGGAGACTATAGATGCTGGAGAGGATGTGGAGAAACAGGAACCCTCTTGCACTGTTGGTGGGAATGCAAATTGGTGCAGCCGCTCTGGAAAACAGTATGGAGGTTCCTCAGAAAATTAAAAATAGACCTACCCTATGACCCAGCAATAGCACTGCTAGGAATTTATCCAAGGGATACAGGAGTACTGATGCATAGGGGCACCTGTACCCCAATGTTTATAGCGGCACTCTCAACAATAGCCAAATTATGGAAAGAGCCTAAATGTCCATCAACTGATGAATGGATAAAAAAATTGTGGTTTATATACACAATGGAATACTACGTGGCAATGAGAAAAAATGAAATATGGCCTTTTGTAGCAACATGGATGGAACTGGAGAGTGTGATGCTAAGTGAAATAAGCCATACAGAGAAAGACAGATACCATATGGTTTCACTCTTATGTGGATCCTGAGAAACATAACAGAAACCCATGGGGGAGGGGAAGGAAAAAAAAAAAAAAAAAAAAAAGAGGTTAGAGTGGGAGAGAGCCAAAGCATTAGAGACTGTTAAAAACTGAGAACAAACTGAGGGTTGATGGGGGGTGGGAGGGAGGGCAGGGTGGGAGGGAGGGCAGGGTGGGTGATGGGTATTGAGGAGGGCACCTTTTGGGATGAGCACTGGGTGTTGTATGGAAACCAATTTGACAGTAAATTTCATATATTAAAAAATAAAAAAAAAATTATGCTGTGAAAAAAAAAATAAATAAATAAAATCTTTAAAAAAATAAAAAAAAATAAAAAAAATAAAAAAAAAAATAAAATAAAAAAATAAAATCTCACCAGCTAGATACAATCTTGCCAAGTAAAATGTAAATATTCATTATGAATGATGAGTTATTTTTAATAACCCAAATTCTAATTTAACAAGCATATTTCATGTTATTAAGCTAAACATTTATTTCTAGTAAAATATTTCTCATATAAATATATTTTCACCTCCCAGATACAATGCAACTCAGGTTGTTGGCATCCCCAAAACTGTATGAGTAAATAACTGCCATTATATTTTAAGTATTTTATTTATTTAATTATTACTAATTAATGTTATCTAATATTTATCTTAAAATATCTAATAAACTGAGATAAACCACTAAGATAATCAAAGTAGAATATACTTTGAGAGTACCTGTCATCTACCATGATATTGCACAATTCAAAGATGAGTACTTGAACTCTGCTCTCAAAGAACCCAAAATCTTAGGCAAACCCAAGGAACAAACTTAATGAAATTCATATTATGATAGGTATTACAGCAGACTCATAAATTAAGGATTTGGGGAAAACAAAATAGGTAACAATCAACACTGACCCAGGCAAGTTTAAGGGTCATAACCTTGATGACATTGCCCCACAAATTCTAAACAAGGTAAGAAATAGGCCCATGGTGGGGTGCCTGGGTGGCTCAGTTGGTTAAGCATCTGACTTCAGCTCAGGTCAAGATCTCGCGGTTTGTGAGTTCAAGCGTGGCATCCAGCTCTGTATTAACAGCTTAGAGCCTGGAGCCTGCTTCAGATTATGTGTCTCCCTCTCTCTCTGCCCTCCACCCACTCATGTTTTGTCTCTCTCTCTCTCTCTCAAGAATAAACATTAAAGAAATTTTTAATGAAGGAAAGAAGGAAAGAAGGAAGGAAGGAAGGAAGGAAGGAAGGAAGGAAGGAAGGAAGGAAGGAAGGAAGGAAAGGGCCCACAGAGGTACTTGGTGGCTCAGTCAGTTAAGTGTCCCACTCTTGATTTTGCCTCAAGTCATGATGTCAGGATTCTGAGACTGAGCCCCGTGTCAGGCTCTGCACTGAGCATGGAGTCTGCTTAAGATTTTCTCTCTCCCTCTATCCCTACCCTCGTTCACATACTCTCTCTGAAAGAAAGAAAAGAAAAAAGAAGAGAAGAGAAGAGAAGAGAAGAGAAGAGAAGAGAAGAGAAGAGAAGAGAAGAAAAAAGCAAAGCAAAGCAAAGAAAAGAAGAGAAAAGAAAAGAGAAACGAAAAGAAAAGAAGAGAAAAGAAAAGAAGAGGAAGGAAGGAAGGGGCCCACAGAATAAGTATTCATGATGTTCTGATCAGAAAGACCAGTGGATCTATTTGGGCATAGAGAAAACTGACAATTTAGAAAACAAACAATAGACATAGAGAAAACAATTTGTGTGTCTCAAAAGATGTGTGCATCAGTACAGGAAGTATATTAATGTCAGTTTGTTCCGGTATTAATGATGTTAACACTGATCACTTGGTTATGGTAGTGTTACCAAATCACTACTGTAAAGATACTTTTTTCTCTTTGTAATTAAAAAGTAATCTATGGGGTGATGCTTTGAGACAGTATATTCTATTATTGCAATGAATTTAGTGTCCATGGACGAAGCTTGCTTGAACTAATCATTACAAAGATTTTGCAAAATAATGATTCTCTAATTCTATCACTCATTCTATGTTAATTAGCTGACACTCTTTGCTAAAGAAGAGTTTTCACTCTACATATGCCTTTATTATACCACTGTACTCACAGATTCTATTTCTGCCTTCAATATATTATAATACATTACCATTATTATGGTTTTGATGTTCAAAGTGTCCTATATCTACCCAGTGGGAATTCCTTCACTGGCTTCTGAATCATTTTCTCGTAATTTATTTTATTTACTTATTTATTTTTTTGAGAGAAACAGAGCAAGCAAGGGAGGGTCAGAGAGAGGAGACAAAGAATCCCAAGCAGACACTACACTGTCAGCACGGAGCCTGATGTGGGGCTCAAACTCACTAACTGTGACATCATGACCTGAGCTGAAACCAAGAGTCAGACTCTTAACGCACTGAGCCACCCAGGTACCCCTGAATCATTTTAATGTAATATTATCATTTCTTGACCATGTCTTTACTTTCTGACCCAACAATATAGGACAGGCTCTCTGATTTTCCCTTCTCCAGACCTAGAAACAGCCTTTTCCTAAGAACCTTGATCCCTTTTACTAGAGTTGGTACTCAGATCTTAAGACCTGTGTAATAGATATGCTCATTGTTAATGAGCTGAAACCTAACTAGGTCTCTGATCCATCTCCGTTGCCTCTACTTAACTCCACTGCAATAACCTCCAGCTGATCTTCTGACAGGCTATTTGGCTTTCCTTCAACCAGCGCTTCACACACTGTAGTCATAGTGGTCTTTCCAGCATACAAATCTGTTCCTGTCATACCCAGACCAAAAGCATGTGTGTGCGTATTCACATCCATGCGCTTCATGACATACTTAAAACCATTGAGTGGCTGACCTTTAGTCACAGAATAAACACCAAAGTCACTAGTATGATCAAGAAGCACACATGGCCTACCCTTTCCCTATGCCCTAGTTAATTTTGACCACTTTACCCCAGCTCTCAATCAATAAAAAAAAAAGATAGAAAGAAAATGAAAACAATTAGAATTCAGTGATGAACACCTTTTTTCCTTATTCTTTATTTTATTTCAAGTAAAATAAGATAACAGAGCATATAAGTAAATCACCAATAACTTACAGAAATAAGTGGTCAATGACACGTCAGATTTTTTTTCCCAAAAAAGTCACAGAGCTTCATTCTTTCTCATGACTCGGAAACAACTAGTAATGAATGACAAATCTCTATGAGAGGAAACATTTATGATCCTCTCCATAGCCAGATGACGGCACTGAATCATCCTAAAGAGTATTCTATTGTCAGAATAAGAGTCTATAAAAAGAGTTCATTCATGGTACAATACCAATTCAATTCACCAACCAAACTTCAATTCTGAAATTCATTTTGTTCTAAATTATCTTTTCACTTACCATCAGGATTTATATCTATCCATCAGAGGCAATGCAAAAAGATGTAAGGAAGAAAGAATGCAACAAATTATTTGTGTATTTAATAAACATCTGCTTAAAAATATGAATTAAAATGTTGAAGATTCTCTCAGATGATTTAATGGCCCCCCAATAAAAGTCAGTCAATTCACAACTGAAGAGTACAACATGAATAAGTGAAATCTAACATATATTTATACATCCAGTTTCAGGAGTCCACAAGAGTGTATCACTCCAGTGTAAATATGCCCCCCACCCAAAAAAAAGGAGGTAAGTTATATGATATAGACCAAGAGAAAACCAGATTGCTTTGTAAATGACATCAAGAGGATTAAATGAATTGGGAAAATTTTTGAGTACAAGGTCAAATACGTAATATTTCCAGTTACTCTTGCTTATATTATTTCAGTCAGTAGACACTACTATGGACTAATGTCTTTTTGTTTTAGGCTTATCTTGGTATTCTCTCACTTTTATAGACTTTTTTAAAATTTTAATTTCTAATTAACTTTCAACTAATTAATGCTATGCTTTTCGGTTTAGCAATAATTTATAATCTCTTACATTCCGTCTATAGAAAAGCATAATAGTTAAAAATAGCATGTGCAACCATAAGTTCATAGGCTAATTTTACAACTTTATCATGTATTTTTAAAGAATTTTGAAAACTTGCTATGTAACCCATTTCTCTATTTTAAATTTATTTTCAACCAGTGTCACTAATTTTCCTTGGAAATGAAATACTTAGTTTAATTAAGCTACCGACGGTCTCTACAACTGCGTATTTCAAGTGTAACAGGGATAAAAATATATACAAATGCCTATCACCATTGACACACTCAATTAATGATAAATGATCTAGAGATTTTAGCCAAATATTTATTTTTATTTCATAAATCAAAATTAAGATAACATTAAAATTTTCAGTGTTCTTTTCAGAAATATCCAACTAAAAAGTCTATCACTCTTTGATCCTTTACGGAAGTTTTGCATTTCTTTCTGAAGTCAGCTTTCTCAAAGCCATTTAAACATAAAATATTTACATAACCCCAAATTTTGAAAATATAGCTAAAAAAGAAGGAGGACAATTCTGCCTTAAAATGAACTTTTTTAGCTTAAAGCAAAATAACTGACAAAACAGAAGAAAGACTTTGAAAACATGTATTAAAGTTATAAAATCATCTCAGAGTATAGAGTTGTCAAGGCATAGGCCAGAAAATTTACTTAGACAAAATTAAAACTACAATTATTAAAAAGTATTGCTAAAGAAGCAAAGTGGACATCAATAGAGGAGAAAAAGATAATTAAGTCATCTCTAAAACTTCAGAACTAAAAAACTGTATAGAAATTGTTTAAAAAAATGCAACATTTCTTAAGTACCCTATTATCAGTTCCAATTGTTTAAAAAAAAAAAACATGCAACATTTCTAAAGTACCGTATTACCAGTTATTCTATATTAAAACATTGTTTAAAAAGCGATGACAAAAAAAAAAAAGCAATGACTAATTATTTGTATTCTACCAATAAACGTATTGGCAAAATGTTTCACTATACAGGGAAAAATACAAACTATAAAATTTGACCCAATGAAGTTAAAATTTACAATAACTGAATCTCAACTGGACTAAAGGTAACTTTTTTTAATTTAAAAAGAATTCCTTGAAAATATGCAGATCAAATTTTAGTTAATCTGTTCTTAAATATATTAATATGTAAGATACTAATGAGTTTTATTTAGTCATTAAAACAGTGTCAGTCTATGAATACTGATTTATCAATCCATAATAGTCTTTTTCACCAATTCAGACTAGGCTTTTCTCCTTAGTTTAATAAGTGAGGTCTAATATTCTTTTAGTGTGAATAAAAATATATCATATTTGCTATTAATTCAGAAGACAGCATCAAACACTATATGTGTAAATCAGCTAAACAGACATCTCTCTAATAATTCATGACACAGAGGTAATCTGGACAATTTTATTTAACACTAGGAAAGAATATTTTTCCATTTAGTAATATACTACAATGTGTTTTCTAATCTTAAACACTTAAACATTTAAGGGTGCCTAGGTGGCTCAGTCAGTTAAATGTCCAGCTCTCAGTTTTAGCTTAGGTCATGATCTCATGGTTTCCTGAGTTTGAGGTCCACATCGGGCTCAGCATTGGCACTGTGGAGACTGCTTGGGATTCTCTCTCTCTCTCTCTCTCTCTCTCTCTCTCTCTCCTTCTGTCTGCCTCACCCTCATTTGTGCTGTCTTTGTCTCTCTCAAAATAAATAAATAAACTTAAAAGAAAAAAAACACTTAAACATTTAACTCATAACTCCAATTTAAAAGGAGTGATTAGGCTTAAAAATCTAAACAACTGTGTATTTACCTGATGGTCTGGAATAAGAAACAACAGCATTTCCTTCCAATTCAGACGGTGTATAACTCCCTTTCAGATAAACAGAAAAGGCTACTGTTCTGCTCATCTCTGGCGCTATAAGAAATTTAAAAGTAATAGAAGTTACAAAATTTTGGACAATTATTATTAACAACAGTTAAAATCACGCTTACATTGCATGCCAGCTATTCTCCTAAGCACTTCACATGGATTAAGTCATTTAATCCTCACAACAACCCAGTAATATGTACTATTATTGTCCCCAACTTTTGTGCATGAGGAACCTGGCTATAGAGAGATTAAAAACCTTGTCCAAGGTCATATAGCTAATATATACTGGTAACTGAGTCCAAAACAACGAAGTTTTGCTTCTCTTTACTCGGATGAATAGGCAGCATGATCAGAGAAAAAGGTATACAAAAAGGTAAGAGAATTTGGGAATGGGGAATAGTATACTTTATCATGGCTAGAATACAAACTACAGGGAGAAATGAAAGGGGGGACTCCGTATGGATGTAACTATAACTGTAGCGACTTTGCAGATTGTGCATAGCCTTCTATATTCATGTATTTGACCTCCAACCTGTGTTAGACAGACTTAAGACGTTTTTAATTGAAAAACTAAATTGTTCAGAATATGTTTTAGAAAGACAAATTGGAAGTATTCTGAAAAAAATTAGAAAATAAAGTTAGAATCCAATGATTGGATATCACTATAAGATTATATCAACCATTCATCCATTCATTCAGCGATTTGGTTAATATTTATTAAGTTCCCCGTATATGCCAGGCATTCAAGTAAGGGTTGGTTATACAAAAGCAAAAGAGAGAAATATGTTCTTGATTTCATGAATACAATATAGGATCAGCAGCAGTAAATGAAGAAAGAAAAAGATTAGAAAGATAAATCATAAATCTTTTTAATAGGACTAATGACAACTTGGATATAAATCGTAGGGCCTGAGAGATACTGTGCAAAGAAATCTTACTAATAGTTGACATTTATGACCAGTCTACTATTTTAGGCATTATTACAGATATCTTACATAGATTCATTTTCTAACTAAACCTCAAAAATGCCCTGCAAGACAGATATCAATATCCCCTTTCTGCAGATTAAAAGAAACTGAGGCCTGGAGTAATTACTCAAGTAGTTTGCCAAAGGTTACACATCGGGTACGTGTAAGAGCCATGATTCAAATTCAGACCAGACTCCGAAGCCAATGTCCTTTCTTCAAACATTACTGATTCAATAAACAGCTGACTAGACAAACACCAATAAAGAAAGCCTTCCAAATTACAGCATTTAAGTACAATTACAGGCCCATCTAGTTGAGGAAAGCACTTGAAAATCTGTAATTACTTCAGCTCAACAACCATTCATTGAATGTTGCTATTTTTTAAAAAGTATCATTCATGCTTGATGTTTGGAGGGAAAACAGAAGCAAAACAACACAATCACTGAAATCTTTTTAGAAAGATACCAGTCTCACTATTCAGACAAAAAATATAGCCATCAAATAAACATACTAACAAAAAAATTTTAATTAATAGAAAACATCACACCACGATATATTTTAAGCCAAAATAGAACACTTACCCATAAATTCAAAGGTGAACTGATCACAAGTCAATACTAAAGGTGGTTGCACATAAACTGATAATTTGGCTTTTTGCAAAGCCAGTCGATTCTGCAATGTGACCTAAGGAAATAGAAATTGTTATTAATAAAAAATTAAATTTTATCCAGATTGATAGGATAGCACAAACATGTAAAAAATCACTAGCAAATAATTAGGAAACATCTGAAAAAAATGAGTAGTCTTTTAAAACACAACGTAAGTAGTAGTTACTGGTAAGTAGAGAAGTGGTGGATTCCACCCACTAGAAACTGGACAAAGCAGTTGAACAGACTTTTCTCCAAAGAAATAGAAATAGCCAAACAAGTACATGAAAAACTGCTCAATATTGTTAATCACAACGAAATACAAATTAAATCTACAATGAGATACTACTACACATCTACTAAAATGCTATAATCAAAATAACAGACAAAAATAAGTGTTAGCAAGAATATGAGGAAACTAGAAGCTTCGTATATGGCTGATGGGAATGTAAAATGGTATAGCCACACAAGAAAATAATTTAACAACAGTTTCTTAAAAAATTAAGCATAAATTTACCATACAACCTCACAATTCCATGCCAAGAGAAATGAAAACATATGCCCACCCAAAAACTTGTACATAAGTTTCACAGCAGCATTCTTCACAACAGCCAAAATAGAAACAACCCAAATATCCATCAACTGATGAATGAATAAACAAAATATGGTACCTTACGATGAAACGGCATTCAGTAATCAAAAGAAATGAAGTACTGGCACATACTACAATATGGGTATACCTTTAAAACGCTATGCTAAGGGTAGAGGCTAGTCCCAAAGAACCACATATTGTAGGATCCCATTTATATGAAATGTCCAGG
This sequence comes from Panthera tigris, assembly GCF_018350195.1. NCBI lineage: Eukaryota > Metazoa > Chordata > Mammalia > Carnivora > Felidae > Panthera > Panthera tigris. The sequence goes on along the minus strand of NC_056661.1, from coordinate 122,972,882 downwards.
ATAGGCAAATCAATAGAGACAGAAAATAGATTAGAAGTCGCTGAGGGATGGAAGTAGAGGAGGGCTGGAGGATGGGACAGGGAAAAGGAACAGGAAGTGACAGCTAATGGGTATGAGGTTACTTTCAGGAGGGACGAAAATGTTCTAAAATTAAATTGTGGTGATGGTTCCACAACTCTGCAAATACAGTAAAAATCACTGAATTTAAATGAGTATATGGTATGCTATGTGAATTATATCTCAATAAAGCTATTAAAAATGTTCTAGCAAAATCAAAGGAAAAATCTGCCCTGTGGTTGGTAAATAATCACATCACGAAATATTTGGTGTTCATTCTTCTTTTCATATATAGATGTGGCAACTGATTTATCTAGTATCAGTAAACCACCTTTTACATAAATTAATTATTCTCTAATGATTTCCTTGCTAAGTGGATATTTACTAGTCTAGATACATATCAAAGCACCACACTTTATTCCATGGCTTAACACAAAAATACATGATGTAACTAATTCTAGAAAATATCAAAGAATGGCAATATTGACTGCTGCACATCTCAGCTGGCTGCAATTCTAAACTGGTGCTCTTATATGGTGATGCTAAGAAAACCCTCCCACTGAAATTAGAACCAAAAGCTAAGAACTCTGGGGTAACAGTGTGACTGGGAAACAGGACGGGCATGGGTACAGAAGGCCAGGGCTTCTCTCACTGCCCCGGAGGAGAAGCATCAGCAGAAAACATCAGGCCCACGGATTTTTACTGGGCCACAGCACTAAGGGGCATCTTTTTGAGGCTATCAAAGAAAAAGCTTAAAGATCTGACTCCCAATGGGCATATTCTCTCTTTGGATTTTGTCTCCTTAAAGTCCCAGTCTTTGAACAGTCTCATTTAGATGAATTCATCCACATAGTTTACAAAGCAGACTTATCATAGTCAACTGCCCAGGTAGGGCTCATATACCAACTGAGTCAAGATTTCCGGGGGGGGGGAGGGGGGGGGTAGACCTGGGTATTGGTATTTTGTTTTCGGCTACCCAGATGATAACCATGTACTACCAGAATTAAGAATCATACTTCTATAGAGCATTTGCTGTGGAGGAGTTTTCAGTCTAGTATTGAACTCTAATATATGACACAGATACATTTCATGATTAATTCATATAAAGCAAGGGTATATTTATTTTTAAGAAAAGTAGTTTTCAGGGGCACCTGGGTAGCTCAGTCGGTTGGGAGTCTGACTTCAGCTCAGGTCATGATCTCACAATTTGTGAGTTCAAGCTCCACATCAGGCTCTGGGTTGAGAGCTCAGAGCCTGGAGCCTGCTTCGGATTCTGCGTCTCCCTCTTTCTCTGCCCCTTTACTGCTAATGCTCTGTCTCTCTCTCTCAAAAATAAATAAAAATTAAAAGAAAAAAAGTAGTTTTCAAATTTCTCTTAAGTAAAAGGCATGTATCACTTATTCCTTAATATATATTTTGCATATATATATATCATATATATACATATATAATGTATACATACACACACATACTATAGAGAAAGAAACAATATACAGGAATATCTAACTGGGCCATAAATATTATATACATACAATTTGATTCAATAACCATCTTGTATTCATTTTAAATGATGTGGGTATTCTGTACAACTTAAAAAATAAGTTAAACACAAAAATGTTGATTTGCAAAATGAAATTTTTAAAGGATAACTCTTGATGCAAATAAATACAATTTGCTATTTGTTCAATAGCAAATGAACAATGAATCCTCAATTTTTACTTTATAAGCTCTGGGAATGAATGAAGGGAATCTGCGTACCACAAAGCAAAGCTTCCTTCATGATGTCTGAGCATTATAAACAACATAACATAGTAAAATCTTGATGGTAATTATGGGAAGAAGAAACTACACAAGCACCACAGACAACATTCCTCCAAATAGCTAAGTCTACTACATAAGTAGGATACAACTATTTTACTATTAATAATAATACCATGCAAGTCTATACATATATTTTAAAATAAAATTAATAATATTAATGATAACCAGTAGCAGCTCTCTATATTCATGGAACCATGCTAATAAATTATTTATGTGCGTTATCTCATTTAATTTTCACAACATTCTGAAATAGAGAAAACTTTGCCTCAGAGAGACTAAATAATTTGCCCAAGGCCACTCTGATTAAGAATTTATCTTCTGTCTGCCAGAATCCAGAGCACATGCTCTTACTCAACTGTGGTTAACCCTCAAAATAACTGCAAATAACAAAGTAATCCCATTTTACAGTTTAAAAACAGAGGTTCGGGGCGCCTGGTTGGCTCAGTCGGTTAAGCATCCAATTTCAGCTCAGGTCATGATCTCGCGGTTTGTGAGTTAGAGCCCAGCGTCGGGCTCTGTGATAACAGCTCAGAGCCTGGAACCTGCTTCTGATTCTGTGTCTCCCCCTCTCTCTGCCCCTCCCACGCTCATGCTCTGTCTCACTCTGTTTCTCAATAATAAATAAATGTTAAAAACAAATTTTTGAAACAAAGGTTCTGAGGGGCACCTGGGTGGCTCAGTCGATTGGGCACCCCACGCTTGATTTCAGCTCAGGTCATGATCCCAGGGTCATGGGATTGAGCTCCACATCAGGCTCTGAGCTAAGCATGGAGCCTGCTTAAGATTCTCTCTCTCTCATTTCTGCTGCTCCTCTCCCCTACACTCTCTCTCTCTAAAATAAACTTTTAGAAAATTAAAGTAACAAAATTAAAAAATGAGGTTCAGAAATAACATGCCCAAGATCAACAAGCCAATATGTGCAAGAGAGTTGAAAACCATCACCAGGAATGTATCATAAGAGCTCAGTTTTAAAAGTGAAAATAAAAAATCCTTAAAGTAGTAATAAGCCACTTGTAAGAAAACAGACATTCTGACTCTACCTGGCATAACAATGTGGACTTAGACAATGATCACACAATTTTACATTGTTAGCAAGATCATGATATCTCTCATGCACAGATTTATTAAATCCCAACAATGGGCTAGGCACTTTCAAATGTGAATCAAGGAGATGTGTAACAAAAAAAAAAAAAAAAAAAAAAAAAAACCTAGAGGAACAAAGAAGACCTGTGTTTGAGCCAGAAAAAAAAAAAAAGAAAGAAAAAAGAGTTAAAGGCTTGGCTAGATCATAAACCTCATATTTTAAGGGAAAAATAATTACAGAATATTAAGGAGAAAATATAAAACATTAATACAAGAATTTTCCATGTTGTTTTCTGATTCTAACAAAATGAAATATCATCCTTAGGAAATACAATACCAAATGTTTATCCTAGATATATAAATATGACTCCAAAGGCCAGGTATGAGCAACCACTCTGCCTTAGTTGCCTGGAATAGATGGTCACGCATCATGCACACATACTCCAAGTAGCCACATCTTCATTCACTTGGAACGGATGGAAAAATTTTCTCAATTAACAGGATTTATTGTGATGGAAACTTGCATGGTTATATATCTTGGCTGCTGTTGTTATAAAAGGCTATAAGGAGAGATTTATAGCAAAATTTGTATAGAAACTGTCAGACAGAATCAGGAAGTCGTTGTGTCTGCTGTATAAGCCCAGCTGATTTTATGCAATCCTCATGTGTTATGTTCTTTCTCATACTCTTATAATGGCAATAAGGAAAAGAGTGGAGACTTAGTCATTCTCAAATACAGTTTAACTTCCACTAACGAAGGAGAGTTTTCCAGTGGTGTCATACCATCATTTTAAGATGGCTATTATTACACATTAAAGCCTAAGAACTGCATGGGAGAGAAAGGTGTATTTACTTATAGCAATAACTAGTAGTTGGGCGGCGGGGGGGGGGGGGGGGTGGAATTAGCATGAGCAACGTCATCTGATTTAAGTACAAGATTTCTTTTTGCAATTTATAGTGTGTTCCTAAATTATTATGTGTGTGTCTGAACAGTATCAGTAGATAGATATAAAAGAAGTTTCTCTACATAAAAGTCTATAGATCATTCCTGGAACTCTGCAGGGTTTTGTTTTTTTTTTTCTTAAGTGTTTGATTTCTTGCCACTAATACTTTTCCAGACTCAAAAGTATTAATGAGATAGAGGCTTTGATTGGATACGGGGGAGGGAGAACTGGGGAAAGACCACCCTTGTTTCCAGTGGCAAGAATCCAAAAAAATTAGCTTAGGAAACTGTTACAAGATTGGGCTCCCTTCAACTTCTACCAAAGATCCCCACACTTGGGCCACCCGCTGGGTCCAGTGTAAGCGAACACAATTGGTAAAGCCTGGTGCCCTGTCAAGCTCCTCCAAGGACAGCAACCCATAATCTAAGAAAATATAAAGCCCCGTCCAAGTTTTGACTAAGCAAATCGCCAAGATCCACAACTTTTCCTGGCTCCAACGTCTGGGCAGTGATAAATATTTTCAGCTTAATAATGTGCTGACTGATTACCACACTTTAATCTAAATGCCTTAAGAGGGTTCTACATTTGAGTTCTAGCTCTAAAATTCTACAACGACAGGACTAAAAATTTTAACCAAAACCACATCCTTCATATTCTATTTTTTTAGTACTATCAATTTGTCACTACCCTACTTTGTGGCTTCTTCATTTAATATTTCTTGCTATAAATACATCCATTTAAAGCTAATGCTATGCCAGGTAGATGACTGGAAATTCTTCTCAAACACACACATAATTACACATACAAGAAAGATATTAGCATTCATGTAATCCCCCAAAATATACATAATGATGCAATCAACTGGTTGGTCTATCATAAATGGTAGGCACATGACACAAGTCCTTTAACATATTCAAAATGTTAATTTTGTTTCCAGAAAAAAGGCCCTGCATCATTTAAATGTAATAGTAAGCATAAGTCATAAGAATTAATATTACATAACACTACTATGAATACAATTGTCAGTTTTATATTCGTCGGAAATAATAAAGGTTATCTTTGCTACCCAAAGCTAAGGGAAATGTACAAATTTCAAGTGCTTGTTTTACATTTTCAAAAGCTACTTATAGAGTGACAACATTGATAGATGTGATGAAATGTGTAACATTGTTTGCACATTATAGTCTAGAATCATGGCACAATACCTTCACTGTGACTGAAGGGACAAGGTCAGTTCCCACTTCAACATCAGCAGCTTGCTGTAAACACAGAATTGAAAAAAGAAGGGAGGAAAGAATGGATTCAAATTAACACGTCCATCAATGAGTAAACACAATGGGTGCAATATATACTTCCCACCATCAAAATAGGGAACAATAAAGGATTTATCACTCTAATGGCAGACTAAAAGGGTCAATGTGGCTTTTTGAATGCCTTCAACTGCAAAGTAATGAACTGATAAAAACCTTTTCCAAAAAAGGAAAGAGAAAGTCACATATTTTGTCAATAGTATTTTTGTCAAACCACTCTCTCGCCAAATTTACTTAAATGTTGAAACTAATTCTATTAATTCATTCTTTATATTATGCAGAAGGGTTCCTTGTATTTCACAGATAAGCATTATGCCATTCTTTTTAGGTCCTTGTATTTTCTTTTTAATTTTTTTTTTAATGTTTATTTACTTTTGAGACAGAGAGAGACAGAGCATGAACAGGGGAGGGTCAGAGAGAGAGAGGGTGACACAGAATCTGAAACAGGCTCCAGGCTCTGAGCTGTCAGCACAGAGCCCGACGCGGGGCTCACGAGCCGTGAGATCATGACCTGAGCTGAAGTTGGACACTTAACCGACTGAGCCACCCAGGTGCCCCGGTCCTTGTATTTTCAACTTGCCAAAGGTATGTTTTATTCTGATTAATACGTGGGGCACCTGGGTGGCTCAGTCCTGTAAGCGTCCGACTTTGGCTCAGGTCATAATCTCACGGTTCATGAGTTTGAGCCCTGCATCAGGCTCTGTGCTGACAGTGGGGAGCCTGGAGCCTGCTATGGATTCTGTGTCTCCCTCTCTCTCTGCTCTTCCCCTGATCATACTCTGTCTCTCTCTCAACAATAAACATTAAAAAAATTTAAAAATACTAATAATATGTATCTAAGACATGTAACTAATGATATAAAGCTTCAGCGGCCTTACACCTAGAAAATAAATCTATTTGTTTATGAGCTCATATCATAACCTAGGTCACTCTTTGAGCATCAGCCTGGGTTACTTGATCCTACCTTTTAAATAATTCAGAGCATAATATAATGAAGCAAACATTTCCTTATAAGTTATAATTTATATATTAGAGTTCTAGATTGAGAGGAAAAAATGCTCACTCGATAACAGAATAAGAACAAGGGGTAACATTTTCTAATAATACCCACTTGTGGGGAACAATTAAGATCATAAAATCACTAATCCAACCAATGAATAGATCCATTGTGTTTTTAGTTAACTTATTTGAAATTGTTTTACTAAGAAAAACTAATCCACTACTAGGCAACAGGGATTGCTTCAGTGTAATGGGTACCAGCATAATTAACAGTTGAGAGATTCAGGTGACTCAGTGGATCAGTTGATTGAGCATCTGACTTCAGCTCAGGTCATGATCTTATGGTTCATGACTTCATGAGTCCATGAGTTTGAACCCCACATCAGGCTCGCTACTGCTCTTATTATAAAAAGAGCTGGGAGACTCATATTCTGTATATGATTCCACAGAAAACCATATATGAACTCTGATCCATCTTCTCAATCCAGAAGCTAGAATAGCGATGCTTGTCTCCTCTATAAAAGACCTCATCGTATTATAAATTATATTACTTTTTAGATGTGTGCTTTGATAATAATGACAAAATAAAATATTTAGCCAAGCTTTGTGCTCTAGTATAACCTAAAATCCAGGAAATGTTTTACTTTTAGCTGTCCACAGGTCTAGAAGAGAAACCAACATTCTCCTGTTTCTTGCTCTTTTCAATCCATGTCTAAACACCCAGATACTTCAAGGACGGCAGTCCTTTGGGAACAAAAAATTATAGCCAAAGAGAAATAGCTACACAAAGACACCATGGCACCATAGCCACATAAATCGTTGGGCTAGTGTTTTCCAATGGGATGAACATGATACTCTCAGGAATCTCTTAAGAAAAAAAAAAAAAAACAAAAAACAGTAAGACACAGAAAATGAAACTGGAAAGAGACACCTAGTTAAGAGGAAACAGCACTCTGAGTTACCAATAGGGAAATATACATTACAATATAGTGCTATTACCTAAGGCCTTTTCCTACAAAGATCAAAAGTTGCTAAAGAAAGGAAAGGGAATTCCTCCTACCAAAGAGCCTGTTTTAAGGGAACCTAGAAAAAATTATGTAAGTTGCCCAAAGGAAAATAGGAATCATTTCCAAGGCAAGAAAATGTGTGTACATTCGTCAGCTAACTAAGCAAAAATGTTCCACTTAGACTACACCCTTCAGGTAGAGTGAGAAATGGTGTGTGCTGAATAGCCAATGTTTAAAACAGTGCCTCTACTATGTGACTCAGCTGGGTGAATGTTTCTTTCATATATAGTACTTTTTTTTTTTTTAAGTATACCCAACTTACTATATTATGGCAATGTTAACGTGATTTTTATCACTGCTTGGATTGGCTCTTTATACTAAGATTAATCTTTGAAAACTTAGGACAAGTACTTACTATATTATGCTCTGATACCAAAATATCGAAGTCATTTCCTAGGTAAAATTATAGGACATGAACTCCTAATACGGTAAAAACCAGTGAGTTTGATCACCTGCCAAAATTGATCAACTTCTGGTTTAGACACAGATAAACTCAACAGATTTGCCCAAACTGCAGGCAGTGAGACCTAACCAATTATAATCTAACGAGTACTTACAGAAAACTAAACAAGGAGATGGGGCAACACAACAAAGGACAGGCCCTCCTTCATGCTTCTGGTTTCTCATCTCCATTCATTTATATAGCAAAATACACTGAGCACTCATTATGTGACAGACACTAAGGATATGGCAGTGGACAAGACCAGTGGAACGCATTGTGGGGTGGTGGTAGTGATGATAATGATAATGCTAGAACTAAAATGTAATTTGATGATGATGATGATGATGATGATGATGATGATGCTGCTGCTGCTGCTGTGGGGGTTAATTATCATAACAATTCAACAAAGTAGATTCTATTATTATTCCCATTTTACAGATGAGAAAAATTGAGACTAAGAAAATTAAATACCTTGCCTTGGGTCACACAGATAGAAATAAGGAAAAATAATTCCTGGTCCAACTGTTTACTGTTAAACTAACACAAAAAGACCCCTCCCCGCCACCACCACCAACATAACCACTATAATGTATTACAGACTGTAAATTAGCAAACCCTGAGCTAGGCCTTTCATAGACATTATCTCTTGTGTGGTCAGTATTATTCACCTGGATTGCGATTATCTCAATATTCTGGTACTGAAAAAGTTTTTTTAAAAAGTTGATTAAATGGGGCGCCTGGGTGGCTCAGTTGGTTAAATGTCCAACTTCAGCTCAGGTCATAATCTCACAGTTTGTCACTTCAAGCCCTGTGTCAGGGTCTGTGCTGACAGCTCAGCACAGCTGAGCTGTTTTGAATTCTGTGTCTCCCTCTCTCTCTGCCCCTTCCCAGCTTGCACTCGGTCTCTGTCTCTCTCCCTCAAAAATAGATAAACACTAAAAAAAAATTTTTTTTAAGTAGATTAAGAAAAGCTCTTCTATTTCTGCCCCTTCCTCCCCCTTTTTTAGACTAAAATCCTGCCTAAGGAACTCCTCACTAAGAGATTGGAAATGTTTGTTCCAGAAAATAATAAAGACTACAAGTTGTTATCCTCCTTAAAGTTTCTATCTGGGACCAGAAATTTGAATCAATACACATTGATCCCAATCAGCAGAGTCCAACACTACCATAAACCCTTTTAAAGTCTGCAAATAAACCTACAGACACTGAATCAAATTTAGGAGAAACCATGGCAGAAACTTTCAAGTCATCTTCTCTCTCAGTCATGGGCCAGATACCTGTAATTTAAAAAGAAAAATAATATTTAATCATAAAGTAAACCTGTTGTATATAGTTAAAAAAAAAGGTTTCTCTATATCATATTATCAAAAAGCAATCCCACAAACATAGTCACAGTTGAAAACTAATACATTACAGAATTAGAAACCTGATGATAATTCTTCCCCGGCTATAATATTTTAAAGAGAAATTATCTTTCTCAAAGTTATTAGCTAACATGTGACCCAGTGACTAACCATTGTTGGGAATTTCAATGCCCTCTCCTTAACACTGCTGGTAGAAGCCAAACTAGTACAATCTTTTTGAAGGTAAGTTGGTCAGAACCATCAAAATGTAAAACATATATATCCTGTAACCTAACAATTCTACTCCTTAGCATTTATCTAATACTCACAGACATTCTCAAGGAGGTTCTCGGCTGCTAGTAGCTAACAGAAACAAAACAGGGGCACCTGGGTGGCTCAGTTGGTTAAGCGTCCAACTTCAGCTTGGGTCATCATCTCACAGTTTGTGAGTTCAAGCCCCACATTGGGCTCTGTGCTGACAGCTTAGAGCCTGGAACCTGTTTAGGATTCTGTGTCTCCCTCTCTCTCTCTGTGCCTCCCCAACTCATGCTCTGTCTCTCTCTCTCAAAAAAAAAAAAAAAAAATTAAAAATCATTTAAAAATAAATTCTTTAAAAAAACAAAAACAACCTGTATCTCTATATTTCTATTAATAGGGAAATGGTGGACTATCCACAATGTGCAATGATCCAAAGCCCAAAGCTATAAGTAAAAGTACTATCCAACTTTATACACTGATAAGAAAAGAACTCCAAGATGTGCCTATTAATTACAAAAAGCAATTACATTACATTGTAATGTAGTACAATGGATCTAACATGCACATATTCATGTAAAAACGATTAAATAAACATGAAAAATTTTTTAAAGAATACACAAACACTCTTGATAAAGGTTACCTTTAAATAATCTAGTGGAACCAGGATCTGAGGGTTTACACTTTTAGAATGATTAGATTTATTTTCACCATATTCATGGTTTTTTTACAACTTAAAATTTCACAATTTAAAAAACGTTTACAGTGCACAATGAGATATGATGAACAAGTGACAGAGATCCTAAATAAACAGGAAACAATATGTACACACATGTATATGTGTGTAACATATATGTAATATATATATATGTACGTACATATACACACACACACAATATAGTCTGTTTTTTAAAAACAGTGTGTGTGTGTGTGTGTGTGTGTGTGTGTGTGTGTGTATAAAACCAACTACTGGCTCCCACCTAACATGCACTTTCCACTCCTCCTCCTTTGTGGCATAGCCCTAATTCTGCTGAGACACTCACTTTCACCTCAAAGTCATTGGATTGGTCAGATCCAATCATGGTGATTTCATTCCCCTGACCATTTGTTGTTTTAGGCATAAGTGTGGGGCTTAATCCTGGCAGACATGAGGTGAGGGAAGTTAGAAATGGGGGATGCTGGCACAGGCTTCTAGGAAAGCTATTTCCCCATAATAAAATGGGAGACCTGGGAGAAATATCTCTCTTTTCCCTGGAAATCATATTTGCACGTAATACCTGGAACTGCCGAAATTACCCTGTGACCCTGAGAGGAAACGTCCTTCACTCACCAAGGATGACTGACTAAAAACATGGAAAGTCCTTGGATGATGCCACAGGAATCAGCTGTCTCACAAAGAGAAGAACTGCCTACGACTGCCATCAGGCATTCCCACCAGTATTGCAATATTCGGTGTAGGAATTTCCATACCTTACGCAGACAGTACAAAAGACTCTTCACCACCTACCCAATAGCCATTCTTTAGTTCTCTACTAAAGGAAGCCCAATTTCATTCTAAGCAACAAAGAGCTCAGCTGAAACACTATATTTCCCAGCCTCTTTTGCAGCTCTTGGAGTGGCCAGTAAGATGTGAGTAGAAGCTGCTCAGGGTGTGGCTTCCAGGAAAGATCCTTAAGGGGGCTGACTCAGCTGCAGATGTGAGGGCAGGAGTTCCAGAAGCCTTCCTGGACCAATAGATGACCCTGGGATAGAAGGAACTGGAGTCCCTGATGACAGTGGAATTGCCAAACCAACCCTGGTCTGCCCATCACTGGACTTCTTTTCCATGGGAAAGAAATAAACCTCTGCCTTGTTTAAGCCACCTTATTTGAGTATGGTATTACGTGCAGCCAGACATAGCCCTAAACAATACATCTCCCAACAAGGTCACCAAGCACAAATACTTCTAGTACTCAATGGTAAAGACAATTTAGTTATCCTAGACTTATTTCCAATGGGGTACATACAGACTTTCATTTATATGCCCCTTTCTTGGGGTGCCTGGGTGGCTCAGTCGGTTAAGCATCTAACTTCGGATCATGTCATGATCTCACAGTTCTTGAGTTCAAGCTCTGTGTCTGGCTCTGTGCTGACAGCTCAGGGCCTGGAGCCAGCTTCAGATTCTGTGTCTCCCTCTCTCTCTGTCCCTCCTCCACTTGAGCTCTATCTCTCTCTCTCTCTCTCTCTCAAATAAACATTAAAAAATTAAAAAACACACACAAACTATATGCCCCATTCTTACTGTTCTCTTTCCCTTCCTGAATACACAACTGTGTAGGAGGATATCTCAATACCATACCCATTCCTTCACACCCACCCCAGCAGAGAACATGATCAACTGGCTAAATCATAAGAAACTTCTGTCTTTGAAAGTGCCTACCGACAGATGTTGTTGACTACTGGTAAAAGAAATGCTAGGCAGGATTCACACTAATGAGTATGAAAAGCTTCAAAACCCATGAGCCGTACAGAAATTATTACTATAATTTCATGCTTACAACATACATTCCTCATATAAGTTACACACATAAAATCAGCTTCAAAAACACTTTTATTACAGTAGATAATATACACCATGTGTACAACAAAATGTACTCTTTAAATTGGCTTTAAATTTTGCTGAAACTCTTGCTTTGAAGAAATAAAAAAGCTCTAAGTACTGAAAATAATCCACAAGACTGTGAACTTATTTTTGCAAGTTAAAGTCACTATACTAAAATAAGTGGCATTTAAACGAATAATGAGGTCATCAAAAAGTTCAGAGTTTTAACTTCTCATAATCTTCTGCAATGAAATGATTTGGTGCTTTTATATAATTACAGATTTTTTTTTTTTTAATTTTTTAACCTTTATTTTTGAAAGAGAGAGAGACAGAGACAGAGCACGAGCAGGGGAGGAACAGAGAGAGGAGACACAGAATCCGAAGCAGACTTCAGGCTCTGACCTGTCAACACAGAGTCCAATGCGGAGCTCGAACCCATGAACTGAGAGATCATGACCTGAGCCGAAGTTGGACCCTTAACCGACTGAGCTACCCAGGTGCCCCTAATTACAGGTATTTTAATAAACAAATATACCACAGTTATATAAGGTTACACAATACTAAATGTTTTCAATATCTGGAAATAGTATATTTTAAAAGTCCTCTTTCTTACAAGTTTCTCTTTGGGTTTTTTTGTTGTTACTGTTGGTTTTTTTATTTTGTTTTGTTTTGGTTTTTTTGGTAGGACTAAATGATGGCAAAGAAGGGGCAGGGAACATTAAATATTAAGTAAAACTTGAGGTTATGTAAATAATGAACTTTAAGGGGCGCCTGGGTGGCTCAGTTGGTTGAGCGTCCGACTTCAGCTCAGGTCACGATCTCACGGTTCGTTAGTTCGAGCCCCGCGTCAGGCTCTGGGCTGATGGTTCAGAGCCTGGAGCCTGCTTCTGATTCTGTGTCTCCCTCTCTCTCTGCCCCTCCCCCATTCATGCTCTGTCTCTCTCTGTCTCAAAAATAAATAAACATTTAAAAAAAAAAATAATAATGAACTTTACACCAAGTCTGTGGGCACATCCCTAGCTTAATTAGCAGTTATTTCAAGTACACAGAAGGATCAAGGTAATGACAACTTTAAAAGTAGCCCAACCCTTCTCACTCAAGGGTATCACTATGGTCACAGAAAAAGACTTTTAGCTGTAAAGGATTTTTCTGAGAACTCTTTTACACAATTGAGTGTTAATCAAAATATCATTAGCACATAGTTTATGGGAAGGGCAAAATCTCAAGACACAAAATCTAATGTGAAAAGCCACATTAAATTTATTTAATGAACTCTGGAAATTTCACATTTCATATATAGGCCACTCTTCTCCAATTATATTTTTAAATGACAAAAAGAGACTTATAATTTCATTAATCCCCAAAACGCCAGTATCAAAAATGGGAGGGGGGGGAATTGTATATTGCAATGTGACACATCCAATGTTAACCATTCTCCATTTGACAGGGGGCTGTAGACAACAAACAGGTTTTCTGTAATTAGAGGTACTTAAGAGACCTAAGTTTCACTGGTTTACTTTCAAAACTTCTAAAAGGACATTGTGAAGCCAAGGCATAATAATTTGACTTTAATAATCATATTTTTTAAATATATTATCTAAATTCCTCTAAATCTGTTTTGGTAATGGAGACTCAAAAATAGTTAAATCTAGTAAAGTGATTGGATCAGGATTAAGATTGGCTCTGGTGTTTTGATTGGCTTTTAATGCCCTGCGCTTTTATTGTAACTACTTGTTTTAACATTTCTTATGTGAAAATAGTTCATATTTTTTCTCATTAAAAAAATACTTTTACCTGACTGTGAGAAGAAAACTTAAAATAATGTTTTTCACATGTCCAATTAAACTGCAAGATTGGTATTTTATTTCTCCTTTTAATTTACAATAGAATTATACCCTTGTGAATCTCAAAGTAAGATAGTATTGAGTTGTTCAAAACCCAGAAACTGAAAATATCAGCCTCTGACTCATTAGAAATCAGCATACTGCAGGCTACATGCCATTTAGATGGCTAATTAACTGCAGAGCTAAATTATATCGCAAAGCTACAAATGACCACCGTTTTAGCAACCAAGTGGTAACTCATGTACTGCTTTGGTTTCTTTTAAAAGAAGCAACTAAAATGTTTTCAGGGATATTAGAAGTTACTAAGTGACCACCCTAGAGTATAATGCTCTTCTCATGTCCTGAAACCACTACCCAAATAATTACTTTGTTCTTTTCTTAATAGTTTAAAGAAAAAAATTAGATAGTACTGTCCCTGAAACACACTAACAAAAACATTACCTTAAATAGGATATTTTTTTCACAAGCTATAAAATACAAACTAAGTACAAAGACCTCATATGCTAAACAGCAATACTGTTTTTACAAATATGATTTTAATTAAGCCTGGAGGAGAAATTTAACTAATATATTCAAAACATTATCCACATATAAATTTTATAATGAATACTAAAATCACATAATACAGAATTGCAAATGAGATACCTTGCGATTTATTAACATCTTTGATGATTTTCTGAAGTTCTTTCAATTCTATATCAAGTTCTTCATAGTGTAGTTCTCTAGATTCAACTTTTGGAGCTTGGAAAAAAGAAGGGTCTGTCCCCAGGTATGAACACTGCAAGTGACCATCATCACTCAGAGTGACTATCACTCCCTTTAAATCACTACAAAGAGAAAGAGAAAATGAGATATAATTCAAATTTTTGGTGTATTTAGACTTGACCAACAATATTTCTATTCAATTCAGCTTCAACATGCCATTAAGAAAATGACCACAAGGGGCGCCTGGGTGGCGCAGTCGGTTAAGCGTCCGACTTCAGCCAGGTCACGATCTCGCGGTCTGTGAGTTCGAGCCCCGCGTCAGGCTCTGGGCTGATGGCTCAGAGCCTGGAGCCTGTTTCCGATTCTGTGTCTCCCTCTCTCTCTGCCCCTCCCCCGTTCATGCTCTGTCTCTCTCTGTCCCAAAAATAAATAAAAAACGTTGAAAAAAATTAAAAAAAAAAAAAAAAGAAAATGACCACATATCTATTTCTAAAGTTTTATATCAAAGACTCAATTCAAATGTTTTAAACATGATTTATATTTATATAAGCACTCCCAATGTTAGGATTCATTTTACAGGGGGAGAAGAAAACCTTAACAATTCTTATAATAGCTGTCAATTTGGGGGACCTAACAACATGATAAATCATGCTCCAAGAGCTTTTCAAGTAACTGTATCATTTAATCCTCGCTCCAGCTTCCACTTGGCAGATTCATAATAATCATGTGAACACTTGTGGAACTACAGTGGATCAAGAGCTCGTCTACGGGCTGGTGAAGACCATGGCTGAGGCACAGGAGCAAAGACAAGACAATCCGGGGAATGGTGAAAAATGCTAGTGAAGTAAGGCCTCCAAGACCTTGAAGAGAAATGCACTCCCTGATCTTTTCCTTTTCCTACTCTATACCTTGGGGACCTGTGTTTGTGCTTTGCCCAGGGACCCCGCCATAGCTTCCTTTATACGCACTGCTACTCAAGCAGCCACAGTCATTCTTACTCTCGACTCTGAGGGAGAAGTATCCCATTTTCTCATTTCATGGCTCTTTCTCCACCACTCTTCAAATCCTGATTATCTCTGTTCCTCCTCATTCTTTTACTCTTCCTTCTTCATTAGGCTCCCTTATCTCTTTTTTCTTTTTTTTTTTAAACGTATGACACCACTTATTTTATTTTACTTTAAATATTTAGAGAGAGAGAGAGAGAGAGAGAGAGAGGAGAAAGAGACAGAGAGGGTTTGAGGGGGGGTGGGGGGGGGGGAGAGATTCCCAAGCAGGCTCTATGCTGACAGCACAGGAGCTCTATCTCACGAACCCATGAGATCATGATCTGAGCCGAAAACAGGAGTCAGTCATCCAACAGACTAAGCCACCCAGGGGCCCTTCTTTTTTACTCTAGAAACTAGCCCAAATATATAAATTATACATAAAGCTAGGATACTATTTTTAAAAGTTCTAAGTTTTCCTGAACTTGCTATTAAAAGAATTTCATTGAAATGAACACTATTTGCTTCTTCCCTAGCCTACTCAGAAGAAAAAAGAAGTCAATATTGTCATAAGTCATTTTGAGGTGATACATAAGGAATCTGTCTGATTTTCTTTCGTTTTCTAATGGTCTTTGATTTAAAAAAAAAAAAAAAAAAGATTTCTGGGGCGCCTGGGTGGCTCAGTCAGTTAAGCGACCGACTTCAGCTCAGGTCATGATCTCACAGTATATGAGTTTGAGCCCTGCATCGGGCTCTGTGCTGACAGCTCAGAGCCTGGAGCCTGTTTCAGATTCTGTGTCTCCCTCTCTCTTTGACCATCCCTCATTCATGCTCTGTCTCTCTCTGTCTCAAAAGTAAATAAATGTTAAAAATAATTTAAAAAATAAATTAATTTAAAAAAACGATTTCTAACCCTGTTCTAAAGATTAAATATTAATCAAAATTAACAGAAAATTTGAGAGAAAAATAACTTGAAAAAAATGTTGCAAATTCATCTGAAAAAAAAGGATGACTCATACAAGTCTAAGCCTTATTCAGAATAAGTGTGAAATCTTAAAACTCCTCAATTTTGGATCATGGCAAGGGGTCAGCTCATTACTCTAAAGGCTTAACTTGGTTTAAAGTAGATATTGTCTTTCCTATGAAGTCACCAGCATCCACTTTACCACCTGTCTTCAACACTACATTCTTATTATTTTTTTTGAAAAGTTTAAATACTATGTATGTATATCCAGTTCTTATATTTGACACAGAAGTCAAAAAGTGCCTCAATTTTACCTCTATTTCTTTAGGTTATTTCTGCTTAGAACTAACATTTTTTTTTTAAGTTTTTGTTTAAATTCCAGTAAGTTAATATACAGTGTAATATTACTTTCAGGTGTATACTATAGTGATTCAACACTTCCATACAATACCTGGCACTCATCTAAGCAAGTACACTCCTTAATCCCCATCACCTATTTTACCCACCTCCCCACCTACCTCCCCTATTAGATACAACATTCCTATATATATACTTTCTCCAGGATTTAATTTAGGCATGGTCAGTGCCACATAGTCCTCTGGTATGACTTCAGAGAAACAAAAAATAAACTGGTATCACAGACTCAACAGCTAAAATATTAGACTAAGAGTCAGGGACCTTAGGGTTAGGGTTCTAATTCTGGCTCTGCCCCTATATAGCAGAGTCAACTTAGAGAAGTCTTCCTAAATGTTATCTCTAAAATGAGAAAGTGAGACTATATGATCCTCAAAAATCTTTAAGTCTTATGAACTGGTTCTGTCAATCTAGCTCAGAAAATAAGCACTCCCAACATAAAATTATTTTCCCAAAATATAGTGTGAAAAGCAACCCCATAGTACCTCTGAGCTGTACTCTTTCTTTGCAGGCAGCTGAAGCCACCTAGTGGCCACAGAAATCCTACGTTCCAGTTCTGAGGAGCCCATTTCAACAGGGCAACCCTCTGTCCCTTCTGAGTTATGACTGTGGTCTATTCCCCATTCTCCAACCCCACTGAGGTCTGGAAACTCAATGAGTCTTCAGGAAACTCTAGAACACTAAAGACAAGATCTTTGGCTGGCTTCTCAGAGAATGAGATCATCAGTTTTCTTAACACAAAAGAGTATTTCCATTTTATCTTCACCCTTTGAGTGGTCCATAATATATGAAACCTAGTATGACCCAATACAAGTATCCCTCAGTATCCAAATTTATTTGGTCTTTAAGTTGAATAGCTTATTATTGAATCAATTTTGTTCCATTGTTTTACACAGCAAGTATCAACAATTTTGACACAAGAGATTTATCTAAAAATGCATCTAAACCTATTAAGTTTCTGAGTCCAGATAGAAAAAGAGTTTGAATAGTAGTGCATACATTTCTTTCTTCAGACTCTAAAAAATATATATATTACTACCACTCAACCTGCCCGAATATAAAAGGGAGGAGCCAGGCTTGGTCTTTCCCTCATGGGAAGAATTTAACAAAGGTCACCAGAATGTCTTAACAATAAATTATAAAATTTAAAGCAATTTATTTTTTCTTCAACCGCATCTGACTCACCACATATAATTTAAATAAAATAAAAGAAATTTAGACTTTAGATGAATTCATTTAACACTGCACAGTTTATTCCACAGGAACTAGAATAAGCTCTAAAAATTCTAAAATAAATGAGTGGAATTTCTGTCTAAAACAACTACAATGGAACAGGCACTTTGACTCTGGCCTATAGCACTACTTAATAAATAAGTAATGTCATCACTTGGTATCTTAAATCAAAGAACAAATTTTAAAATATATGTATCATTCCTAAAACTAAGCCAAATTTAAGTATAAAGAGAAAAAAGAAAAACACAATCAAGATTTTTTAACAATCTCTCCACTTAAAGAACATTTTGTTTAACAATATTATCCATTTGAGTTAATATGTAAGGTTCTGTGGATGATGGAATATTATGCTGGAGGAAGTCATCAAGTAAGTCAAGTAATGAGTACACTACTACTCATATCTTAAGAGTTAACATCGCCAAAACTAAGGTCCCCACATTACTGGTCCTTGAAGCACATCAGCTAACCCAAGCCACCAAAATAATGTATTTTATGAAAAACCAATGTCAAAGATGTTATATTCCTAGGACACATAATAATTTTGTGTATTTAGCAATGGGGCATGAAAATAAACAGCAGAGTTTGCTCAGGAATCTGAAAGTAATTGTTTCATCACTCAGTAAACAGATCCCTGCCTTAACAATACATTTGACCAAAATTCCAGATGGATTTTAAAAGTTAAATTTTAAAATATGAAACTACAAAAATATTTATCTGCCCTTGGGATGGAAAGACCTTTTACTGCAAGAAAGCAACGGAGGAAAACTACAAAGGAAAGGATCACTAAATTAAACAACAAAAAAAATTTTAAACGTGTTATATGCTTTAAAAAATATAGTAAAAAAGAACAAAAGACAAACAAACTGGGAAATCATTGGCAACCAATGAAAACTACATAATATAAGTTGAAACATATGACATTGTGAATATTCGTTTTTGACCTATAAAAACCATCTTATATGTTTCATCTAATATCTAAAGAACTCACAAAAAAAATCTTACCAATCAATGAAAATGAGATTATGTTCCAAAAGGAAAAGGTAAAAGGAAATGTACAATTCATAATTAAAAATAAGTCAGGGGTGCCTGGGTGGCGCAGTCCTTTAAGTGTCCAGCTTCAGCTCAGGTCATGATCTTGCAGTTCGTGGGTTCCAGCCCCACAGTGGGCTCTGTGCTGACAGCTCAGAGCCTGGAGCGTGCTTCAGATTCTGGGTCTCGCTCTCTCTGCAATCCCCACACCCCCCTCCCCATGATCTGTCTCTCTCTCAAAAATAAATGAACATTAAATCTTTTTTAATAAAAAAGTAAAAAAAAAAATTTTTAACAAAAATAAGTCAATAGATGAAAAAATTTCAAAATTAAAGAAATACATATTTTTAAAATTATTTTTAAAAAGCTGTATTTGATTAGTGAATACCTTAAACTAGTAGAAAACATTGTGTTTAATAATCAGTCCTGCTGTTACAAAAGGTACACGAAGATAAAAACTCTCATACACTCCCAATATAAATGTAAATTTGTTAAATATGCTGTTAGTGTTCATTTTAGAAAATCAAAAGCCTTAAAAATGTTCATTGCCTTCTACACAGTAATCGACTTCCACAGTTATTAAGGAAATTTAGAAACAACCCAAATGATAGGAAAAAGAGGAAATATTTTTTAAAGCATAGTGTATATATAATGGAAAATTGAGAAGCCATTAAATAGCTATATATATATATAGATAGATATCTATATATAGATACATGGAGAGAGATCGATTTGGTCAACTGCAATATAACATTGCAGGTGCTATGGCACAGTTGGAAGACAGTGCTGTTACTATGCATGTGGAAGCAAAACAAAGGTAGAAGGCACAGAAGCTGAATCCTGACCTACAAGTAGATCCTGGGACATGGAAAAAAACAAACCAAAAAGGGCAGACTCTGGCTTTGGTGAACTCACTCAGTCTTACTACTTTAAATACCCTTTTTGTGCCAGCTCCCATATTTATATCTCCAGACAGAACTGTCTCTAAGTCTAGCTGTGTACATCCAGCAGCCTATGTGACATCTCCACTTGGAAGGCCAGCCAACAGCTGAAGTTGAACATAGCTACAACCAAGTTCCTGATTTTGACTCCTCCCCTCCAACTCAAACCTGTCCCTCCCTCAAGCTTACATATTTCCAAGACAAGGAGATGTATTAAACATTCAGTGAAATAAAGAAGTCCACAGTGGCTGGAACAAAGAAAGTTCAGAGGAAGATTAGGTAAAGACGGGACCAAGAAATTACACAGAGTTAAATCATAGAGTCTCTTGTAAACTTTGTTAAAAATTGTGCATTTTATCCTCAAGCAATGGCAAATCACAAAAGGTTTTTAAGTATAGGAGTGAGGAGTGATTCATCTTTGACAAAGATCTCTTCTGGCTGCAATGTGGAGAAACCACTCTGGGTGGAGTTAATATATTAAGTCTAGGTGAGGAAAGTGGTGGCCCACGAAAAAATGATGGAAACGGAGAGAAGACGATAGATCAAAACATATTTAGGAGGTATGACCACATCATTTCAGTTAATCCCCCCAATAATCTTATGAGGAAAAAACACTGCCTCTACTTTACCAAAAAAAAAAAAAAAAAAAAAAAAAGAATGAAACCCAGAGAAGAGAAAATAATAGACCATGGTTACCTGGAGATAATAAGCAGAGAAGCAGAGGAGCAGAAAGCTGCAGGCTGTCTCACTTCAAATCAGAAGCAATGCACTATCACATAGTGGCCCACAATAGATAGTAAATGATGCTTCATACAAATGATTTCTTTTAGAGTAGACTATGCATTCAGCACATATAAAATGCTAAATGTATTTAACAGAATTGTGTTTTAAATACAGAAACTACAGAAGGGGGTTCATTTCATTATTTTTCTAAGCATAATACCTAAGTGTTAAAGAATCAAATATGAAAAATAGGGATGCCTGGGTGGCTTAATCAGTTAAGCATCTGACTTAATCTCAGCTCAGATTGTGAGATCAAGCCCCAAATCCAGCTCTGTGCTGGGTGTGGAGACTGCTTGGGATCTTCTTTCTCTTCCTCCCCTCTGCCCTTTCCCCATTTGTACACATACACACACACAAGCACTCTCTCTCTCAAAAATAATAATAATAATAATAATAATAATAATAATAATAATAATAATAAAATAAGGAAAATATAAAAGGAAAAGAGGCCAATTCTACACAAAATGTCATGTAACTGATATTTGCCTTTAATCTACAAAGTTAAATATGAAATGATTATAGTTATTTCCTCATGTTGAAATGGAATTAGCTGACACACCTGGTTGAATTCTATAGCAAGAGCACATTTGATACCATTTAGAAGTTGTTATTGTCAGCAGGTTCTGACTTTGTACATTCAGAAAAAATTTAAAATCTCTTGATGAAAGTTACCAACTGTTAAAATTATCTGAGTTTTAAAGTAGATGAATGAATATCTACAGAATCTAACAGGGATGTGGCTCTCTCATTAGTTTTTGTGAAGACAAGGATGTCTTAAAAAAGAAATAATTTTCATGTTAGAGATACCTCAAATTATAATTACTCTTATGATTAAACCAGCTTTAGATTCTTTAGTGCCTCTACCAAACTAACAATGAAACAGAAAACAAAAGCAGAGAGCGCACAATTTTGTTCTTTCTTTCCTATTTACCTCTCATTTCTCTACTGTATTTCATTTAATAGACATTCATTCATTAAACATCTTCAAACACCTACTATATGCAGGATACCATCTGAGGTGCTACAGAGCATGCACAAATTAATTGAAACCAGAAATTAGCTCAAAAAAATTACAAGCGTATAAAGGAATAAAACATGCTCCCTGATAAGAATAATATGACATGGAAGACATAAGTGTCATAAGACAATTATAAAGTACTTTAGTATTCAAAAGTAGCAATGTTGTTTCTAGCCAGGAGGATCAGGGAAATTTCATTGATGGAAAATGAAACTGAATCTGGAACACTGGAATAGCTTATTTTTTTTAAGTTTATTTATTTATTTTGAGAGAGAGAGTGCATGCGAGAGCGAGGGAGGGATAGAGAGACAGGGAGAGAGAATCACAAGCAGGCTCTGCAAGAGCAGCACTGAGCCTGACAAGGGCTTGAAATCATAGACTGTGAGATCATGACCTGAGCCAAGATCATGACCTGAGCCGAAACCAAGAGTTGGACACTTAACCAACTGAGCCACCCAGGAGGCCCTGGAATATAGCTTATTCTTCAGTGATTGTTTTCTGAAACCTGAATTAATTCATATTGTGATTTGGAAGCAAGGAAATGATATCAATAGAACCCTGAGGTTGGTTCATACTCAATTTTTGTTGCTACCTGAATGCTCTGAACCTCCACGCAGCCACAAGAAAGCAGAGTACGTGTCGGCACACGATGCGCCATTCTTCTGCTGTCCTTCACAGCCCAGTTTGCACACATGTCCTGCACTGACGGTGTTTCCTATGGTTCTGAAGATCAGTGTGCACTTTGCTCTGGTCTCCTCAACACTTCCTTCAAGCTACCCTCACCTTTCTATTTAAAAGTAAAGTCCTATTTTATTATGATTATTATTATGGTTTGGTTTTTTTTTTTTCTTTTTCATTTGGTGGGTTTTGTTTGGCTGACTTTTTTGGTGCTCCAATTACAAAATTATATAAATTTTAAGTGATTCATCTCATGAAAATTTATTTTTTAAAACCTTCTTACTGGTATACCTGAAACTAATGTTAACACTGTGTATCAACTATACCACAATTAAAAAAAAAAAAAAAAAACTCCTTGCAGCTAATTTGTAATTTATGACATTATAACATAAACACTTGTAATATTTGAACCTATTAAACTTAGAGAGTAGGTATAAAGAATATCGAGTATGAAGGACATGAGGGAATAACAACACGAAAGGAGAAAAGTTCAGACTACATATGAGAAAGAACACGAAGCCTGAATGTGGAACAAGTGAAGGCATTTTGAGCAAAAATATGCTTTAAAAAGATATATCTTAAAAGACTTAATATAGCTTAAAAACAGAAAGGTTGATTCTCACCAAAACGACCTATAAAATCCCTCAGCTTTCTTTTTTTTTTTTTTTTTTTTTTTTTTAAGAAACGAACAAGCTGAGGACGCCTGGGTGGCTGAGTCAGTTACGAAAAGAAACTCTTGAGGGGCGCCTGGGTGGCTCATTCGGTTACGCGTCTCACTTCGGCTCAGGTCATGATCTCACCGTCTGAGGTCAAGCCTCATGTCTGGCTCTGTACCCACAGCTCAGAGTCTGGAGCCTGTTTCGGATTCTATGTCTCTGTCTCTGTCTCTCTCTCTCTCTCAAATAATAGAATATATCCAACTTTTTATTTCCAATTTTATTATGGTTTTCTAATATCCCTTCCATATTCCTTCTAATTATCAAATAATAAAGCAATGCCAAAAGTAGTGGGAAGATACAGTATGCAGGTGGTAGCTGCCACCTGACACTGAGCCCTCCGTGTGGACACGCCAAGAAAGCTAGTATGCAAACATATTCTCTCCCATGGAAAAGAAAAAAGTTTTCTAAACAACAAGTTTAATACAATAAATTTTTCCATAAGTAAAACTAGATATTGGAGTCCTTCCTTGACAAATGAAAAAAGACATGATTCTATGCCATGATTTTCTAGTGTATTAAGCCCTTACAGGAATTAAGTCAGGCACTAAACAAACCACTTGTGTATTTTTAGCACATATGTGCTGAGGAGTTAATTTTGCAGTTTTTAAAAATAATTATGCCTTGTTTGTCCTTTCCTGCATGACTGTCTCTCAGGCAAAGCTTCATACCTGCCAGTTGTTTTTGTTTGTTTGTTTTTTGTTTTTAAAGATTTTATTTTTAAGTAATGTCTACACCCAACATGGGGCTCAAACTCATAACCTAGAGGTCAAGAGTCACACGCTCTACCAAGTAAGCCAGCCAGATAGCCCTAAGGCAAAGATTCACACCAATATACTTTGATATACTTAGCTCCTACTGCATATGAAAATTTAGGTCGCAAAAGAATCAAATGTAGAATATAAATTTCCCGACTCACAATGAGGTATTTTTTTACCCACCATTCCATGTTGACTTCCCAAGAATGAAAAATTTTAAACAATTTCTAAGGGGCAATTTGAGGTTTATGTAAATGGTTTTCAGTTATTGCTATCTATAATTAGCCTCATGATAATCAAGAGCTCTATTATTTAATGGGAGAGACATGGTAATTAGAGTGTCTAAGAGAAGAACAAATGTGGGAGCCAAGGCCAGCTTCCAAAGATATCAAAGTAGCAAAGACTCTGCAAAAATAAGTTGTCACAGCAAATTGCAGAAATTACAGAGGTTTCACTGGGGAGACAGAACAAAATATCTCCTGTAGTAATTTCAAAGCATCAAGAACTCAAGAGATTAGCCTGTTCTTTCAAAACTTCTTTCAAATTCTTATTAGACTTACTAGAAAGTCAACACAAGACTACATACTGAATCTAATTATGTTCACAGACTAAACAAGTAAATTGCTAACCAGAAAAAAAAAAAAAAAAAAAAAAAAGACATAACTCCTTAGAAGTGCCTATTTTGCACTGGGGAAGCAAATTATATTTATAAGGATTTGACTCAACTCTAACTTCTTTCATTAACGAAAAAAATATGTATTTATTTAGCACCTACTATATTCAAGCACCATTCTAAATGTTAAAGATAAGCACTTTACACTGGTCACTCCCCTCAAAGACCTTAGAGTACAGTGGGCAATACAGACATGTAAATCAAGCAAGAATGTACAAGGCACACTCTGATGGGTAAGAGTAAGTAAGGGGGCCAATAGAAACAACCGAGGGGCACCTGGGTGGCTCAATCAGTTAAGCGTCTAATATCGGCTTAGGTCATGGTCTCAGGATTCTTGGGTTTGAGACCACACATTGGGCTCTCTGCTGACAGCAAGGAGCCTGTTTGGGATCCTCTCTCCTTCTCCCTCTCTCTCTGCCCCTCCCCCACTTGCTCTCTCTAAATAAATAAATAAATAAACTTTCACAAATTTAAAAACAAAAAAGAAATAAATGAGAAACATCAAATCAGATAGTGAGAGAATGTTTCCTAGAGGAAATAACACAAGCAGGAACTGGATAAGAAAAGGAGCAGAGCATTACAGCCAAATGCTCTCGATGAAAGAAACATACACACAGCACAAAATACCAGACATTCAGGAAAAGTGTTTTAGTAAGACTAGAATCACTCATTCAATATCTATTGAGTATCATGGGGTTTCTGGGTGGCTCAGTTGGTTGAGTGGCCGGCTCTTGATTTCAGCTCATGGAAACATGATCCCAGGGTCATAGGATGGAGCCCACGTCAGTCTCCACACTGAGCATGAAGCCTGCTTGGGATTCTCTCTCCTCAGCCCCTCTTGCCCATTCATGTTGTCTCTCTAAAATTTAAAAAAAAAAATTTTTTTAATTAAAAAAAAAATGTGTATCTATTTGGTATCAAAGTTATGCCAGGCACAGTTCTCAGAGTGACAATCAGTGAAGAAGTCACACAAAATCCCTATCTTCTAGGAGCTCACATTCTAGTAAAGAGAAATACAATGAAAGAAAGAAAGAAAGAAAGAAAGAAAGAAAGAAAGAAAGAAAGAAAGAAAGAAAGAAAGAAAGAAAGAGTGTGTTCAAAGACAACAATTGCTATGGGGAAAAAGAATGCAAGTAAAGTTAGGACTCCAATTGGACCTAAAAGGAAGGGCATGATCTTCATAGGTGTTAAGACCAGGGAGGTCATTCCAGAAAAGTGGAATAGCATGACCATAAGTATAAAAATGCCCCTGTTTCTATCAGCCAGAAAGTCTATTTCTCCCTAAAAGAATTCAGATAGGAAGGTAGTTGATAGGGACACCTGGGTGGCTCAGTTTGTTAAGCCACTGACTCTTGATTTTGGCTCAGCTCATGATCTCATGGTTTGTGGGATCAAGCCCCAGGTCAGGCTCTATGCTCAGAGTGCTGGGTCAGCTTGGGATTCTTTCTCTCCCTCTCCCTCTGCCCCTCCCCTGCACTCACTCGCTTGCTCTAGGTCTCAAAATAAATAAATAAATAAATAAATAAATAAATAAATAAATAAATAAAACTTAAAAAAAGAAAAGAAATCAAGGGTTTACCAAAAAAAAAAAAAAAGAAGAAGAAGAAGAAGAAAGAAAGAAAAATGATGATAAAAATTAAAGGTAGCTTTGAATGTCTTACACAGAATTGTAGGCCTTACCTCACAAGTAATGGAAAGACACTGAAAGATTCCAACGGAGGAAAAACAACAAATTTTCTCAGTCTCCCTCAATTTCCATGTGATTTCTGACAGAACTGATCGTGTCCCTCCCATTCACTCACTCAATAGGCATTCATTGTGCAGCTATTGATACTATGTCAAAAATAATATTTTTAAAGTAACACTGTATTATGCATCATAAAAGTTTACAGAGGTGTGGCTCATGTCCAGTCACTGAACACAAAATACTAAGTTAATCTTGTGAAACTAAAAGGCTTCATGGAGAATTTGAAAAACAAATAGAATTTAAACAAAAAGAGATGGACAAGGGTGCCTGGGTCACTCGGTTGGCTGAGTGTCTGACTTCAGTTCGTGTCAAGATCTCACTGCTCATGCGTTTGAGACCTGCATCAGGCTCTGTGCTGACAGCTCAGAGCCTGGAGCCTACTTAAGATTCTGTGTCTCCCTCTCTCTCTCTCTGTCCCTTGCCCACTTGTCTCTCTCTCAAAAGTGAATAAACATTAAAAACACTTTTTTTCAAACAAAAAGGGATGGACAGAATAAAGGTATTTTGGGTAGAGAAGCAGCATTAGCAGAGGTTTAGAGGTACATAATCATGTCATTGCAAGTGCAGTATAGGTAAATCATGGCAAGAAACTTTTTGCCTAAGAGTTAATTCAGAAAAAATCCAAGTGTTTCTAGGCCACATTACTCTTCTTTCAAAATTAAAATAGCTTTAATATGCCCCATGGGGGAAAGTATATTTCTTACTATTTAAATTAACATTCTATTGAATAGAAGAATGTCATGGGGGGGGGCAGGAATAATGGTCACTGTTTTTAAGCCACTAAAATGTTAAAATACAAATACTTGGTTTTTGTTTTTTGAGGAGAAAAATATACCAGCTTTCTAATAGCTCATGCAGTTAGCAGGGTATGTGTGTAAGGAAACTTGTGCAGAGCAAAGGGAAGACTACAAATGCAAATGGGCCAGACCAGGATAGTTCCTGAATGCTGTGAGCACTGTCTCTTAGTAAGGCAGTAACACAATTAGAGGGCATTTTCGAAATGGAATGTCCAGTAAAATACAAATCTAGGGGCTTTGATTAAGCATCCAACTCTTGGTTTTGGCTCACGTCAAGATATCAAGGTTCCAGTTTGGTTCCTGAGTTCAAGAACCAAATCAGGCTCTGCACTGACAGCAAAGAGTCAGCTTGGGATTCTCCATCTCCCTCTCTCTCTGCCCCTTCGCTTCTCACGTAAATAAAATAGGGACGCCTGGGTGTCTCAGTTGGTTAAGCGTCTGACTTTGGCTCAGGTCATGATCTCACGGTTTGTGGGTTTGAATCCCACTTCCAGCTCTGTGCTGACAGCTCAGAGCCTGGAACCTGCTTTAGATCCTGTGTCTCCCTCTCTCTCTGCCCCTCCCTGACTCATGCTCGCTCACATGCGTGCTCTCCCTCTCCCTCTCTCTTTCTCTCAAAAATAAGTAAACATAAAAATTTTTTTAGTAAATAAATAAATGGAAAATAAAATAAAACACAAATCTGATCACTTCATTCCTTGGCTTAGAAACCTCCTATGCCTTGCTTCCCAATTAAAATTCAAATCCTATAAACAAAGCTATGATCTGACCCCAGCTCACTTCACTGGCCTCTCTAGTCAGCTCCTTCCCCCATCCACTCTCCCATCCCCCATTCCAACCACACACACACACACACACACACACACACACACACACACACCCCAGCCTTCCACCACACAGGCCTTATTCCATTTCTTCGGGATTGTCATTCTCCATGCCCTTTTGGTGCCTGGTACATGCTTCCTCCCCTCTCCTTATGAAGTATCTTTGTCCAGTTCAAGCCTACTCATTCTCCAGATTTCAACCCAAATGTCAGAAAATTTTCCCCTGACCTCATATTCCAGGTCAGGTCTCTCATTATATGCTCCAAAAGTACCAAGCACTATCTATTCCTTCATAGAGTTTTTTGCTGTTGAAATAATATATTTATTTCTGTAATTATAAATTTAATCTTGGTCTCCCCAACTACAAGTTCCATGAATTCAGTGACCATGATTGCTTTGCTCATAAATGCATCCCCAGAACCTAGCACAGTAAGTGGCAAAGAGAGGGAGGGAAGCTAAACAAACACCCACTGAATTAATTAAATGAAGAAAAGCCAAATAATTCTATTGTGGGGGCTATCCCATGCATTGCAGGATGTTTAGCAGCTTCCCTGGACTGCACCTACTAAATACCAGTAATAACTCTCCTTTCCCCACTTTAAAAAAGAAATTAGTGTTTATTTATTTTTGAAAGAGAGAGAGAAAGAGAGAGAGAGAGAGAGCGCATGAGCAGGGGAGGAGCAGAGAGAGGGAGATGCAGAATCCAAAGCAGGCTCTAGCTGTCAGCACAGGGCTGAACTAGGGGCCCAAACCTACAAACGCTAAGATCATGACCTGACCTGAAGTCAGATGCTTAACTGACTGAGCTACCCAGGCACCCCTCTTCTTCCCTCACTATGACAACTAAAAATGTCCTTTGGAAGACAAAATCTCTCCCGGTTGAGAACCACTGAGGTAGGTGATTATACATTCTGGTTTTGTACAAGACAGTCTCTGTTTATACCTGTTGTCCTGGTAAATTAATTTTTTAATGTTTATTCATTTTTAAAAATTTTTTTAACATTTATTCATTTTTGAGAGAGAGAGAGAGACAGAGAGAGAGAGAGAGCAGGGGAGGGGCAGAGAAAGAGAGGGAGACACAGGATCTGAAGCAGGCTCCAGGCTCCAAATTGCCAGCACTGAGCCCAATGCAGGGCTCAAACTCACAAACTGAACTCACAAACTGGGAGATCATGACTTGAGACAAAGTCAGACACTTAACCGAGACATATAGCCAACCTAATGTTTATTCATTTTTGAGAGACAGAGATAGGGCATAAGCAGAATAGGGGCAGAGAGAGAGGGAGACACAGAATCTGAAGCAGACTCCCAGTACTGAGCTGTCAGCTGTCGAGCCGACTCGGGACTCAAACCACAAACCGTAAAATCATAACCTAAGCCGAAGTTGGGTGCTTAACTAAGCCACCCAGGCACCCCTTTTTTTCAATATTTTAAGTCCTTTCAAATTATTCATAGCACCCATGTTTATTCTCAGAATATCCCAGTTTGGATGATAAGTTATACTGTCATCTTATCTCGATGTATCTTTATGGGTTCTCTTGCCCAGAATAAGTGAACTATTATGTGCATGATGACCATGGTTTTACTTCTAACACAGCAGAAATGATATCATTAACGTTATTTCCAACAAATATGGTTTAAAACAACCACAAAAAAAAAATCTATGTAGTAGGGTTTGGAAATCATAGAAACAGTATAATGACAATGGACAAAAGAAATATGGCAGGGACAGAATGTATAATCGAACATGACAATTAATTAAGTGTAGAAAAACAATGAGAGAAGTCAAAGAAGATTTCTAAGTTTTAGCCTGGGAAAGCTGGGTGTAAATCCATCTATGAAGACTAGATATACAACAGAAGAAGGGTTGGATTTTGTGGGGTAAATGGGGAGGTGAAATAGATAGCAAGGCTGCATTTTGAGGCACCTCCTCAATACTCAGGTGACCCCCCCCGCCCCCACAGACATGTGGAAGAACAGTCTTGTAGACACACAGATCTTTATCATGATCCACTCCACTCCTTTGGCTCTAATGCCACTGGACTTCCCTTACTTTTCTAACTACTATTTGGGTTTCTTCAAGAGTCTTCTTCTTGCCTCCTAATTAAGAGATTCCCTAAACACTATTCATATACCTTTGTTCTTCCCACTCACGGTGAACTCTGAGAATTCAAAATTCTATTAGCTATTACAACCATGCTAACAATTGCCAGCCTTATTCCTAGCCGTAATCTAAAAAATCATGCAGCCAGATGCTTCTGAATATTTCTACTTGAATTATATTAACTGACATGTGTATGAGTCTTTCTAGCTTAAAAAGGACCTTTGCATACATTTATTTCCAACTATATACCTCAGTCATCTTAATTCAACATGCTGAAACTAAACTTTTCTTTCTCATAAAACTGGTTCTTTTTCTAAGTTTTCCATCTCTTTCAATATTTCTACAATTAACCTCACCACCATGTCCCAAATAATGACCATAATTCTTTCTCAGCTTCATGGCTCTATATTAAAAGTCACCAAATGCACCAGAAAAAGCATTTGACAAAATTCAATATCCATTTATGATAAAAACTCTCAACAAAGAGGATATAGAGGGAATGTGCCTCAACATAATAAACATCATATATCACAAGCCTCCAGGTAATACCATACTCAATGAAAAGCTGAAAGCCTTTCCTCTAGCATCAGGAACATGAAAAGGAGACCCATTATTGCTACTTTTATTTAACAGAGTGTCGGAAGTCCTAGGCATGAAAGAAATAAAAGGCATCTGAATGGAAAAGGAAGAAATAAAACTTTCACTATTCACAGAAGACATGATATTATATATAGAAAACTCTGAAGACTCCATCAAAAGACAATAAACAAATTCAATACAGGAATACTACAGGATACAAAATCAACACACAAACGTCTGTTGTATCTCTACACACTAATAAACTATAAAAAGTAAAAAAATTAAGAAATTTATAAATTAACAATCCCATTTATAATTGCATCAAAAAGAATAAATACCTAGTAATACATTTAACCAAGGAGATGAAAGATCTGTATATGAAAACTGCAACACATTAATGAAAAAAATCAAAGACATAAATAAATAGAAAGATAGTCTGTGCTCATGGATTGGAAGAATCAATATTGTTAAAATGTCCATAATATCAAAAGCAATCTACAGATTCAATGAAATCCCTATCAATATTCCAATGGCATTTTTCAAAGAAATGGAACAAATAACTCTAAAATTTGTATGAAACCAGAAAAAAACCTGCACAGCCAAAGCAATCTTCTGAAAGAAGAACAAAACTGGAAGCATCATGCTGCCTGATTCCAAACTATATTACAAAGCTATAGAAATTAAAATAGTACAGTACTGGCATAAAAACAAACACATAGATCAATGGAACACAGAAGACAGTCCAGAATTAACTCACACATACAAGGTCAATTAACTTACAACAAAGGAGCCAAGAATGTACATTGTGGAAGGACAGTCTCTTCTATAAATAGTGCTAGAAAAACTGTAGAGCTACATGAAAAACCACAACCACTATCTTACATCATACACAAAAATTAACTCAAAAAAGGATGAAAGACTGGAACACAAGACCACAAAACTCATGGGGTGGGGGGGGAACACAGGTAGTAAACTCCTTGACATAGGTCTTGGCGATGACTTGGGCTAGACCATATCTAATGACTGGATGGACACACTGACCGTGATAATTCTTTAGCAAAAAACCACTTAAGACAAAGAATTTCAGAAACTCACTGATGTCTATTTTCTCACCGACTCCTGCATAAATGTTTAGGCTAATCTTTTTATTTTATTTTTTAAATTTACATCCAAATTAGTCAGAATATAGTGGAACAATGATTTCAGGAGTAGATTCCTTAATGCCCCTTACCCATTTAGGCCATCCCCCCCTCCCACAACCCCTCCAGTAACCCTCTGTTTGTTCTCCATAATTATGAGTGTCTTATGTTTTGTCCCCCTCCCTGTTTTTATATTATTTTTGTTTCCCTTCCCTTATGTTCATCTGTTTTGTCTCTTAAAGTCCTCATATGAGTAAAGTCATATGATATTTGTCTTTCTCTGACTAATTTCGCTTAGCATAATACCCTCCAGTTCCATCCACATACTTGCAAATGGCAACATTTCATTCTTTTTGATTGCCGAGTAATACTCCATTGTGTATATATACTACATCTTCTTTATCCATTCATCCATCAATGGACATTTGGGCTCTTTCCATACTTTAGCTATTGTTGATAGTGCTGCTATAAACATTGGGGTGCATGTGTCCCTTCGAAACAGCACACCTGCATCCCTTGGAAAAATGCCTAGTGGTGCAACTGCTGGGTTATAGGGTAGTTCTATTGTTAGTTTTTAGAGGAACCTCCATACTGTTATCCAGAATGGATGCCCCAGCTTGTATTCCCACCAGCAGTGCAAAAGAGATCCTCTTTCTCCACATCCTTACCAACATCTGTTGTTGCCTGAGTTGTTAAGGTTAGCCATTTTGACAGGTGTGAGGTGGTATCTCATTGTGGTTTTGATTTGTATTTCCCTGATGATGGTGATATCGGGCATTTTTTCATGTGTCAGTTGGCCATATGGATGTCTTCTTTGGAGAAGTGTCCATTCATGTCTTTTGCCCATTTCTTCACTGGGTTATTTGTTTTTTGGGTGTTTAGTTTGATAAGTTCTTCATAGATTTTGGATACTAACCCTTTCTCTGATATGTCGTTTGCAAACATCTTCTCCCATTCTGTCGGTTGCCTTTTATTTTGCTGATTGTTTCCTTCACTGTGCAGAAGGTTTTTATTTTGATGAGGTCCCAGTAGTTGATCTTTGCTTTTGTTTCCCTTGCCTCTGGAGACATGTTGAGTAAGAAGTTGCTACAGCCCAGATCAAAGAGGTTTTTTCCTGCTTTCTCCAAGAGGATTTTGATGGCTTCCTATCTTACATTTAGGTCTTTCATCCAGTTTGAGTTTATTTTTGTGTATGGTGTAAGAAAGTGGTCCAGATTGATTCTTCTGCATGTCACTGTCCAGTTTTCCCAGCACCACTTGCTGAAGAGACTGTCTTTATTCCATTGGATATTCTTCCCTGCTTTGTTCAAAGATTAGATGGCTATAGGTTTGTGGGTCCTTTTCTGGATTCTCTATTCTGTTCCATTGATCTATTCTGTTCTCTACTGTCTGTTCTTGTGCCAGTACCATACTGTGTTGATGATTACAGCTTTGTAGTATAGCTTGAAGTCCGGGATTGTGATGCCTCCTGCTTTGGTTTTCTTTTTCAAGATTGCTTTGGTTATTCAGGATCTTTTCTGGTTCCAAACAAATTTTAGGATTATTTGTTCTAGCTCTGTGAAGAATGCTGGTGTTATTTAGATAGGGATTGTATTGAATATGTAGATTGCTTCAGGTAGTATCGACATTTTAACAATATTTGCTCTTCCTATCCAGGAGCATGGAATCTTTTTCCATTTTTCTGTGTCTTCAATTTCTTTCATAAGCTTTCTATAGTTTTCAGCGTATAGATTTTTCACCTCTTTGGTTAGATTTATTCCTAGGTATTTTATGGTTTTTGGTGCAACTGAAATGGGATCAATTCTTTGATTTCTCTTTCTGTTGCTTCATTGTTGGTGTGTGGGAATGCAACTGATTTCTGTGCATTGATTTTATATCCTGCAACTTTGCTGAATTCATGAATCAGTTCTAGCAGGTTTTTTGGTGGAATCTTTTGGGTTTTCCAAATAGAGTATCATGTCAGCTGCAAAGAGTGAAAGTTTGACCTCTGCCTGGCTGATTTGGATTACTTGTGTTCTCTAACTGCAGAGGCTAAGACTTCCAATACTATGCTGAATAACAGTGGCGAGAGTGGACATCCTTGTCTTGTTCCTGATCGTAGGGGGTAAGCTCTCAGTTTTTCCCCATTGAGGATGATATTAGCATTGGGTGTTTCATATACAGCTTTTATGATCTCGAGGTATGCTCCTTCTATCCCTACTTTCTTGAGGGCTTTTATCAAGAAAGGATGCTGTCTTTTGTCAAATGCTTTCTCTGCATCTCTTGAGAGGATCGCATGGTTCTTGTCCTTTCTTTTATTGATGTGATGAATTACATTGATTGTTTTGCAGGTATTGAACGAGCCCTGAGTCCCAGGTATAAATCCCACTTGGTCATGGTGAATAATTTTTTAATGTATTGTTGGATCCTGTTGACTAATATCTTGTTGAGGATTTTTGCAACCATATTCATCAGGGAAATTGGTCTGTAGTTCTCCTTTTTAGTGGGGTCTCTGTCTGGTTTTGGAATCAAGGTAATGCTGCCTTCATAGAAAGAATTTGGAAGTTTCCTTCCATTTCTATTTTCTGGAACAGCTTCAAGAGAATAGGTGTTAACTCTTCCTTAAATGTTTGGTAGAATTCCCCTGGAAAGCCATCTGGCCCTGGACTTTTGTTTTTTGGCAGATTTTTGATTACTAATTTGATTTCCTTACTGGTTATGGGTCTGTTCAAACTTTCTATTTCTTCCTGTTTCAGGTTGGGTAGTGTATATGTATCTACGAATTTGTCCATTACTTCCAAATTGCCCATTTTATTAGCATATAATTGCTCATAATATTCTCTTATTATTGTTTTTATTTCTGCTGTGGTTGGTTGTGATCTCTCCTCTTTCATTCTTGATTTTATATATTTGGGTCCTTTCCTTTTTCTTTTTGATCAAACTGGGTAGTGGTTTATCAATTTTGTTAATTCTTTCAAAGAACCAGCTTCTGGTTTCATTGATCTGTTCTGGTTTTTTTGGTTTTGATAGCATTAATTTCTGCTCTAATCTTTATTACTTCCTGTCTTCTGCTGGTTTGAGGTGTTATTTGCTGTTCTTTTTCCAGCTCTTTAAGGCGTATGGTTAGGTTGTGTACCTGAGATCTTTCTTCCTTCTTTAGGAAGGCCTGGACTGCTATATACTTTCCTCTTATGACGGCCTTTGCTGCGTCCCAGAGGTTTTGGGTATATGGCTTCTATATACTTTTTAATTTCCTCTTTAAGTTCTTAGTTAGCCCATTCATTCTTTAGTAGGATGTTCTTCAGTCTCTAAGTATTTGTTACCCTTCCAAAGTGTTTAGGCTAATGTTAATAATTCAACCTCAAAAGTAAAGTAAAGTGACAATACTGCAACAAAAAATAATATAATTTGAATAGCTTCCATGAATGGTTTCATTATAGCACAAATCTGTCTCCTTTTATGTAGGTCTACAAGACTTACTTCTTTGCACTCACATTAAAAATAAACAAATCATCTAAATCTACTGGAACTTAGCCCAAGTTAGCAACATCTTTAAGTTATAAAAGCAAAATATTCCTTAATGTCTATTAGCTTCTACAACTGAGGAATTACTAGGGACACAACATGAAATGCAAGAGATAATGCAAAAACTGTACTCCCAAACTGGACAGCCATTTTTTAAAAACATTTCATGCTAATTAAAAAAATTATTTTAATTCTAGATGGTATAATAACCCATTAATAGTAACAATCCACACAAGGCACATGCCCTTCAAAGTGGGAAATGTGAATGGCCTTCTTTATAATTACTAATTATTCCTGCTACTACTATTACTACTGATTGTAAATGACCTTAGGGTTCAAATGAATTCAGAATTTTGCCATCACTTAAAATCCAATAAATACAGACCCCAAGAAGAAATCCTAATTTTTTTATTGCATGTACACAGCTAAGTGATACTTTATAAGCAAATATGTTACTAGTTGAAAGTTAAAAAGTATACTATATTGTGGTCACTAACATGTTGTTTGTCATTCAATCAAACTGCTTTGTGTTTTCGTTCTTTTGAATTATGTGGTTTAAGGACTCTCTTTTTGGGAAGCTCCTCAGAGACACTGCACTCACAAAATGTCCCTGCAAATATCATTTCATTCAATGGGTTGCCCGTAGAATTCGTTATTTCAATTACTTGCTGAGGTATTTTACTTTGTGCTATTTCTATTACATATCATGCTAGAGTCACAGGAATACTGAATTTGAAGAAGCATTTCAATGCTTAAAATATGAAACAAATTACTCTGGTATCTAAAATAACCTAACTATGAAAGCAACTCCTACACACATGTGGTAATAATCTGCAAAAGCTATCTTTTATTGGATTCTAGGTAATAACAATGGCATATGCTTTTTGTATATCTACTCATACAAAACAAATTTTTCATAACGTAACCTTTCAAAAAATAAAAATGCTTCAGATACTTTCCATTGTACAATATCAATCCAATAACTCAAATATCTGGCTTACAGGGTTTAGTACACAAACTTTTTCAGATTACTATCAAAAGAAAAGTATTTCATCATTTTTACTCCGATAGAGTTTGGTGATTAAAAAAGATTTTTGCATTTTAAATCATAAAATACTTTTTCATTTTTCCACATTGTCCTAAGTAACAGAATTGTCTATGGGAGACTTCACTGAGTTTATCTTATTTATTTGGTTTATCTTTATTTATTGGATTTTCACTGATGCTAATATAAAATGAACTTGTTGTCTGGAAGGAAAAATGCTTCAGTAGCATGATGGCCTTTGCTACAGATTGACATGCACTGGATAAAATAATTTGTCTTTTACAATAAACAATCTCCTACCCTTTTTAAGATCCTCATTTTGTATAATGCTCCTCAATTGATATGCTTTTCATTAGAAAGCATTTGTCCCTCCAATGTATTATTTCATTAGTGACAAAGTGACAAAGACAGGAGAGAATGCTAATAAGTCTATAATACACTGTAATAAGCAACGAGATCCTAAACAATCACCTGCTTCTTTTCTGTCTTCTTTCCTGATACTCTGAGTAAAGGGGAGACAGGGAGGATGTCTATGCTTTCTTTCTCTTCTTCTACTTTTCTGGCATTAGATAAGGGAAAGAGAGAAACTTGTTAGATTCTTTGAACTTTCCTTATTTCCTGTACTACCATCATCTTCTGTCAAAAACCAGTACTCACATACACACCCATGCACACACACACACAGTAACTGTGAGGTAATGGATGTGTTAATTAGCTTGATTGTGGTAATCACTTTACAATACATGTATATGAAACTATCACATTGTACAACTTAAATATATATAATTTTATTTATCAATTATAGCTCAATACAGCTGGGGGTTGGGGAAAAGAAATATTAAGAAGGAATATATAAAAGTACCTAAAAGAGACACCTGTTAACTTACCTACATCAACACACACTATCTACTGGTTTCTGTCACCAATTTCATTTTTAAAAAGTAACCATTAATTAGCACCCAGCCTCTTGGGTCCTCTTGAAATAAGAGCTTACAAAGAAGTGAGTTATGAATAAATCCGTAACGTTAGGCCTAGAACATTAAAATTGGTGTCATCAAAAAGAGAAAAATCTTAAAATAAACCAGAAAAGGACAAACTACCATTAAAGAAGTAATACTTATAATAACATAGCTAACTTCTCAATAGGAACGATAGACGTCAGATGACCAAGGACTGATATTTTTAAAGCACTGAAAGAAAATAACTGCTAATCTAGAATTCTATACCCAGCAAAAATATCTTTCAAAAATGAACATAAGTAAGTCTTTTCAGGCAAAGAAAAAATTGAAAGATTTACTTATCAGCAGACCCATACTAAAAAAAACAGTAAAAGGTATTTTTTAGTCAGAGAAAGAAAATTATCTCAGATAGAAGTTTGAAAATTTAGGAAGAAGATCTATGAAAAAGGTAAATATGTAGATATATCAATGTTATTAAATGTCCAAGGTTTATTACTATCTCACAACCCCTTATTGTATCTATCTAGAACAGGAATAGTACTGGTATTGTTATTCATATTTCGAAGAAGAAGGAAAAACCAAGGAGAGGAATACCCTAAATTCACTAAAGGTAACTCTGGAAATCTCAGTCTACATTCTCCTTAACAACCCATGCTGTTTCTGAAATCTGTAATTGAGAAGACAAAATTTAAAAATTAAAATTACAAAAAAAAAATCAGGTCAAATGATTACAGACAGAAGTAAAAAATCCTGGCTTCACTGGTGCTTTGACATTAAGAAACTATTTTCTTGGTAATGCATCTATGAACTGGATATTTTCCGTTTGCCCTGAAAACTTTCCATCTGTTTCCAATCTGCTCTGGGCCAGAAGCAGCGGACCACTGCATCAAAGGATCCCTTTTCCTCTGGCTTCCAGTTGAGTTTGGCCATTGAGAATCACTGGCAAGAGACTGGAGAGAGGGAGGAAAGTGGGGTCAGGTATTTATTTCAACTCATTCCCTCCTAGGTCACCAAGGTGGTTGTGTTCCTCAATCTAAGGCAATATAGTTCCTATCAGATGGACTACAGCTACACTCTGCAAGATCCAGTAACCAATCCCTTATTTTGTCCCTTCATATCTAGGGATGATAATAGTTCCCACTGTTACTAGCCTCACCATCTCTTATTATTATCTCTTACCCTTGTTCACAACTACTCTCTCAATTACCCCATTTGAGGGTGCCATCTATTTGCTGCTGAGACATTGATCTACATAGTCTGCATGGCAATTTGTAACATGGAAGGCAGTAAAAATAGAACAGACACTGAGAGCTCAGACTCTAAAGTCAAAAACGACTGGAATTAGATCTCTACTCCAAAAGTGTGTGACCTTGAAAAAGTATGATAACATCTCTAAGCCCCTTTTACCTCTATGTGTAAAATAAAAAAATAATACTAGTACCTGCTTCAAAAATTGTTCTTTAGTGTGAATTACTTAACGTAAACAGCTTAACCCAGTGCCTGGTACAAAGTAAGGGCTTAATAAATAGTCAATGATTATTATTATCAATATTATTATTACTATGGATTACCACTATTTGCTTCACAGTTCTGGTAGAAAATTGACCACATGATTGTAACTATGGAATAAAAATATCCATACCATTCCAGCTTTTTATTTTGATTAATATTTAATACTTCATGTTTCATACAAGAAAATCATGTCAAAGATGCAAACTCTGCCTTTTACAAAACACTTCCTACCACAAGATTAAAATGCAAGTAGCAAGCATAAGTTTTCTGTCTGTGTAAATACACATCTGTACATTTCAGAAGAGAGCATTAGCACAATAAGTGGTTCTGCTCCAGTTCAACATTACTGGAAAAAATAGTGGCATAAATTAGCTCAATCTTATTTGAGCTGGCTCAGGGCTAAAGTAAATTCTAATTGGGTCACGTCAAAGCAAATCATTTCAGTACATCATATGCTTACATAACTGCCCTGAACCCAAAAAAAAAGGTATATGAGATAGAATATGAATATATACTTGTGATCAGAAATGCCCGAGATCAATAGCAGGAAATTTAGGAACTAAACCAAAGAACAGATGGCAAAGACGATCAACAGCATCAAAATACAGTATTCATCCTTCAATTTTAATTTTGTAACCATAAGTGTTATTAGTATGCATGCAACTGTGAGTAAAAAGACCACATATAGGCCACAGAAATACTACAGCTGGGTGCATGATAACTAGATTGGTTGCATGTCCTTTGGAAAACAACTGCAGCTGGTGCCTGCAGGGTCTGCATAATAACAATATATTTGGCAGCACTAAACAGATAACCATCTTCCAAATTTTCTCTAAGTGAAAAACACTTATCAACAATAGAAGACTGCTGAATGCTATTTAAGCCACAACAAAACTATTTTTTTCAGGTTGGCTATAGTACCAGTTCAATAGGTAGAAAAAGAAAACCATTACATACTCCCTTGTACTGCGTCAAGATACCCGTTCAATGTGGCTTCCATGTGGACTACAGTTCAGATCCTTGCTCTTAGGGACCATAACTAGTTGCCTTCCTAAAATCAAATCCCTCTAAAAAACACAATTTCCAAATCCCTCTGTTTTGAACTGTTTGAACTTCATGCAATCCGGTAAACAGTGAAGGCTAAAACAAAACTCTGTACACATGGCGCTAAATGATGTTGCTGACTAAGTGACCCATTATATATTTACCAGGAAGTACCTAACTCTTTACCTAGCCTTCCTACCTTGGGTCCAATCTTCTAAGAGGGATATAATTCAAAGACAACTGTATTTCTGCAAAAAAAAAAAAAATTAATTCAATAACTATAGTTATAGGCCCCCTAAGCAAAATAATTGCCAAAATGAACAAATTGGCAAATGCACCAAATCTAATAATAATGTTGGCTAAAACATACAGAGTCCTATTGCCAGGCACTCTTCTAAGTGCCTATATTATTTTTTCAATCCTCATAACAACTTCATGTGTAGGTACTACTATTAGCCCCATTTTACAGAAAGATGATCTGTGGCAAAGAGAATTTAAATACCTTGCTCAAGGTCTCAAAGCTAGTGAGAAGGCTAGTGAGTACGTTGTCCAGAGTCCTCTGATTTAACCATCATGATATCCCAGCAATAAAACCATGGCTTTTAAAAATATTCCTGAACCATGACATTACTGATTAAGGTTCTTCTAAAGCTCTAGTCTCTCCTCTCTATTCTATTTATTATCAAATTAACAACTCAAAGCCTAGATTTACAAACAAAAAAGAGATGTGAGCATACCTCTTCTAAAATAAGAGAAGGACATAATATAATTTCTATCCAATGAAATTTCAGAAATGGTAAACTGTAGAGATTGAGAAACTGTCTTTGATAACTATAAGCTACCCAACTATTCAAGAAGTTTTCAATAACATGATAATATTTGTATTTAACAAACTGATTCTGCCCATGCTAGATGTTTAAAGAGAAGCATCCCTTTGTGATTCTCAATGTACTAGTTTACCAACCCTACTCAGAACTTATCAAATATATTATCAAATGCCTGCTTTTAGCTTTTCTGTTCTAAACAGAACATAATCAACTAAATTCCAAGAGTCAGCTGCATTGGTAGTACTGTGAAATATATCTTGTTGCCCACTTTAACAAAAAGGTAGAAAAATGTGCCTAAGAAAGGGTCTATTCCTTCTTTTCTTCTGTTTCTTGATTCCTCTATTGCTTCCACATTACCATATATGATGCCAGAAGTACCTAACTGAAATTGGCAAAATGCAGACACTAGTTTTAGATTCTACAATCTGCTAGCCAAGTCACCTACTACTAAAGACCAATTAATAATTACAATTTCTTAGAGAAATTCTCCCTTATATTCATTTAGTCATATGGAAACTTATTTTGTTCTTTATACTACCTACTTTACAGTATGTCCTATGGCAATTGTTTCATATATTCATAACAGTGGTATTCGTTACAGTGATTTGTCACTCAAAAACAAAGCTGCTACCTGCTTAGCAAGGTAAGTTCATAGGAGCAAGAATGTAGAGGAAAACTGACCATCTGAGATACCCACTGAATTCTGAAATAATTCACAACAAGTCACCTCGTGGAGTCGTAAGTTTTTCATTTCTACATGTTATTTTATTTTGGCTTGTTTTCTAAGGCTTACGTCCCAGAAAATCAGAATGTTTTCCCTTTCATGTCAACAATGACTCTTTTAAAGGTCTTTTCTGTATCAGAGGCAGAAATACATTTCCACCAAAATTTTCTCTTTTACTCTGCAATTCTTGAAGATAACCAGGCACAGAAAGACAAAAACTTTCTTTTGAAGAGTAAATGTTGCTGGCACTTGGTCTTCCCCCCCCCCCCCGCCCCCCGTTGTTTGTAACAAAAGTACTAAGCCCCAAGATTCAAGATACACTATTGACTTCTATCTGGCTTCCTATCCTAAACAAACCACAACTGGAGGTACCAAATTAATTCTGAACAAATTTGCTTCAGGGCACCTATAAGGGCCATGGACCTTTAATCTTCACATACCAGAAGTGTTTATTCGGCTCAATTGTAAAGAAATGCAGGTCTCTGGGAAGTCAAAGGTTAGTCAATGAAGAAGAAAAACCTGGTAGAATCTCTCAAGATGACGGAAGAAAGTAATGAACACTGCAAGTGTTTCCCCTGGCAAGCGGGAGAGAACTGCCCGGTTTGGGTCAGAGGTCTAATTTAAGTACGAGCCCATCTTGCTCTTCTAGATTACCGTAATCTCAATGAAGCAGGTGATCATTCCCTGACTTAAAAGAATTTCTGAATTATAAATCCAAAATGGAAGTATGCCAAATAATGCAATTTTTGAACATTAAATAATTGCTTTAAGTTAACTGGGTGTCAACTTTGTTTATAATATCAATAAAATTTTATCAAAATATAATGAAATGTTATTTATTCACAAATTACATTCTAATGACACAGTCAGTATTTTATATATAGTATATAAAATTTCCCACAGATCTGTAACTTAAAAGTTCTAATCAATTCTAAGATACACTCAGAAAACTACTATCAAGAGTCGCTAACAAAAAAATGCAATCATAATATTTTCTGGGCTATTTTGTCAACACTTTGAATTAAACATTTTGGGTGTGGTTATTAAACCACATTACAATGTATTTCCAGGTAGGCAGATACAGTTTTCTTGATTTATCTGACTACTCTAGTTGTGTTTTAAATTCTCACATTTATTTTTCCATGTCCGTGTTTTCTGAAACATAAAGTTATTCTATTCCAAAATTATCTGGGACCATGTTTTTTTCTTTAATTCTATTAGCTGAAATAATAATAGATATTACTTTAAAAACCTAGTGGTTGGGGGAGGGAACTATGGAAATTCCAAAAGATGGGAAAAACTGGAAATATAATTAAGAAGCAAATTCAGAAGTAAATTTTAAAATTTAGGTATCACATAAAATTCTGATTCCTTTAAAAATACATTTCTTGGGGCACCTGGGTGGCTCAGTCACTTAAGCATCGGACTCTTGATTTTGTC
The DNA here is from genome assembly GCF_018350195.1 of Panthera tigris. Taxonomy (NCBI): domain Eukaryota; kingdom Metazoa; phylum Chordata; class Mammalia; order Carnivora; family Felidae; genus Panthera; species Panthera tigris. The sequence continues at coordinate 122,929,996 of NC_056661.1, read as the reverse complement.
TCAGGTCATGATCTCACAGTTCATGAGTTCAAGGCCACGTCAGGCTCCGGCTGACAGTGCGGCTGACAGTGCGGAGCCTGCTTGGGATTCTTTGTCTCCCCCTCTCTCTGCCCCTCCCCTGCTCGCTCTCTCTCTCTCTCTCTCTCTCTCTCTCAAATAAATAAACATTTAAAAACTTTATTTCTTAATTTTGCCCAATTCATTGTTTTTTAAATATTTCAGTATGTAGTCTATTATCTTTGAAGTTCTATTTAAAAAATGCTTTTTGGCAATTTCCCATTTCAAATCTAAAATTAAATACCAAAAGCTGTGTGTGAATAACATTGAGAGAATGATACGAAAAGAAAAAGATCAGGAAATTTCTTTTACAGTTAAGAATTTTACTGTTAAACTTCAGCGGCAATTCCTCTCTCTCTCTCTTTCTCACTATGAATTAGGGAGAAATAAATGCGTCTGAATTTCCGCCCCTTGTAACGCAATTTTAGATCCAACATCATTTAAGTACAAATTCCAACACTGCTTGCTTTAAAGGTTGAAATCTACGAGATTACATAAAGTCTCCATAAATTCTTTAATCTACAATTACGTTTGCCCATTCAGGTGGTACTAACTAAAGAAAAAGCCCCTAAATAAAAGACTAAGCAAAAGACCATATTGGTCTCATTCTAACAGTAAACATTGTTACGTCCAACTAGAGCAAGTTCTGCTTAGGAGAGAAGAGACTATTTGAAAATGCATTAGACAAAATTATCATCAAGAAAGGTACTTGCAATGAAACACAGGGTATCACTTTTTTGTATAGCTTACTTTTTTGATTATGTCACTTTACATAGATGAACACTAAAAGCAATCATTTGAATTTCTAGATGAATTGGTCATTACCCAGAAAATCAAATTTGGCTTCATGAATATGAATTCATTTTTAAGGTTTATCATGTTCAGACTTTTTAAAATATAAGCATGACTATGATTGCATAAAAGCTTCCAAATGTGATTTATTTAGTAAGAACATAACTCTAAGGTACCGCATTAAAGTTGCCACTTACAGCTCTAGTATCCAGCAGCTAAAAGGGTCAGCTGTATTACCCAAAGCGAGAGGGCAGATGCTGCCTGTTAAGAATGCCCACTGCCTTAAATCAACAGCAGCCCCCAGCCAAGGCCTTTCTCCACGACCCCTCTCCAGAAAGCCACCCACATCCCATCAACTATGAAGAGGAAGACAGACACAGAAATACATACATACATACACACATATACACATATGTACCTAAGTTTTGTGGGGGAAGTTGTTTTCTGTGTGGAAGAGGAGGGGATTGCTGATGATTATAGCAGTAAGTATCTCCAAATGGAAAGATATTTAGAAGTAATCTTACGGCTACTAATTGGCCAGATCAAACTTAAACAGCATTCTATAAGACCAAATAAATTACTTACCTGTAGTGGCTTCTAAGAAAATATATATTAAACTAAGATTCACAGTCTTATGTTTCTGTACTTTCAGTTCAGAGGTTCTAGGCCACTCGAGAGAAAGAAAGAAAATGTCTTTAAGACACCTCCATATTAGGACAATGTAACTTGTATTCCACTGAGAAATGAAATAGCATGAAAACATTTATAGCAGTTAAGGTAAAGCCACATGTAAAACTCTGTTCAGATCTCTTCATATAGGGGAGAAAAGTTAAGAGGTATATAATGGAGAATAAAAGAAGATATTGGGGGAAAATGAAATTAATAATAACTCATTATTAAATACAAAAATTAAAAGTATATAAATCACTATGATCTGGTCTACAGACAAAGGTTTTTATCTACTGATTAAGACAGCATTATTTAGACACACAAAGAAGGAAAAATGGAAAGAATCAGTGTTATTTATCCTACAAGATATTTAATTTTATTATAAATTTGCATTACTTACACTGTTTCCTAGATGATATTATGTGACCTCAAGACACAGTATTTCAATAGAAACAATAGAGGTTTACATTATAAGGTATGAAACTATTCTGTGCCTTCGTAAAAATCTATACATTCTCTGACCTGTGTTGATTCATCTCCTCTCTTGTGACAAATTACAAATCCTTTGTCCTTTTCTATGCATCCTCTAATTCATGATTTAAAAACTCTTAAGCAAAACTTTGTTTTGCTATAACCCCGTCTATTTTCACTTTCTTATAATTATATATTTCAAGTGGCCAGTGCTGATATAAATGTATATAAGTTTGATAAAGAATATTAAATATTTTTATGCAAAATATATCAGTAAAAGAAATTTTTACATAATCCACTAGAACAATCAAATGTGTTTTCTATAAAGTGATATGAGACATTTGTACATAAAAAATACTTGAACTCATGACTGCTGACAAAATAAAGTCAATGCCAATAAAAACATAATTCTTTTAAAATTTATTTTCTACAATCTAAAGTAACAGTACAGGCATACTATTAGGATAGTGAATAATTGTACATACAAAGAATTCAACTTGCATTCAGGCCCTTTATGAAATATGGATCTAAGACTCTTCATGAGGTATTCATCTATGTCTGATGAAATAAAAAAGGTTAGTAAAATGTTTCACTGAAACAAATATTCCACAAACAGATCCTCATCATCCGCAGAAGAAGTGACAAGATTTCTAAAATTAAATGAAATTCCCACAAAATCGAAAACCCTTGTTTTAGGCCATAGTTTTAACCTACACCTGTAACAAATGTAATACGGTCAACAATTATTTTAGGTAGCCAAATTAAATTATCTTAATTTCCCACAGGCAAAGTGTTCAGGCTCTGAAGTCCCTCTGAGTCCCTTTTTAGGCCACTCCTTCTCTAATCCCTTCAGTCAGTCATTTAATCAGCATTCACTGAACACCAACTCACTGCTAAGCATGAAAAAACTGAGTAAGAAAGGTCCCTAGGGCAGAAGGCCAAACACCTATTCTTTTTATAGCTTTATTGAGGTGTAATTAACAATAAAATTGTATATATTTAAAGTATACAACATGATGATTTGACATTCAAATACTTTGTGAAATGATTATCACAATCAGATTAACTAGCATATCCATCACCTCACACATTTGTCTTTTTTTTTCCTTTTGTGGTGAGAATGCTTTTAAGATCTAGTCTCTTAGCAAATTTCAAGTACACAATATATTATTAATCACTACAATCACCATGCTGTACATTAGATCCCCAGAGCTTATTCATCTCATATCTGAAGACTTGTGTCCTTTAACCTGCATCTCTCCACCTTCCCCAACCCCCAAGATCCTCACTTAACTCTCAGAAATGCCCACTCTATAAGCCAATTCCCTAGAGAAAGCCTCTGCTGGAGAATGTAGGCTCCCCAGACTTGAAACTAGAGTGGCCCTAAAGACAACACATCACAGGACTCTGATCCTAGCCACAGAGAGACCCTGAGTCAGGGAGCTAAAACATAATAGAATTCACACAGGTAAACAAATACTTTGTTTCTGTGCTACATGACATTCTAAATGAACCACATCTACCGCTGCTATTTGGTTTAGCTGGTCTTTAAGAAACCAAACATTGTAGAACTCACTGGGCTTCTAGGGGCTAGTGAATTTCACTGCAAATCAGAATGTCACTTGTATGGTTCAAATGGCTTAAAAATGAGGTTTGCCAAAACTGGAGGTCCTATCTTAATTCATTTTCATATCCCTAAAGGTAACATAATACTTCTAGTCACAACTGTATTTCCTGAACTCAAATGTGACATAATCTTAAAAAAGACTTTTTCAAAATAAATATGAATTTTCATGAAATGTATACGAGCTGGAAGAAAGATATGCATATGAGTAAAAAAACAGAAGAAAGGTGACAAAGGTCTCCCTGAAAGCAACAGAAAACTACTGTATTGCTTGATTCTTCTTAAGTACTTTTAAATTTTGGTACATAAAAATGGGTGAAAGTAATCCAGATAAGAATTACTCTAATTTTAACAAAACATTATTTAACTTTTCTTAGAAGATGGGTTTTTACTTAGTTTCCTAAGTAATTAAGGAATAGAAAAGGAAAAGAAGTTTAAGATGAATAATCAATCCAAAATTACCCCCAAGCATCTAACTGTTGATTAAAATACAGATTCACTGTCTAAAGTCTATGCTAGCAAACGCAAGTTCTATTTATAAACCAAATATTAATAAATAGAATTTATGAGGTCTGAATCTGGGTAGGCACAAATAAATAAAAATCATGTTATAATATTTCATGTTATACAAAAAGATATTTATTTTGCTTAACACTCTATTTTTTAAAATGTTTAAACTACAAAAATGATATATTTGCTGAACTGAAATTGGCACAAATAACCATCATTATAACTACTTTTGTAAAAGTAATTTTTGTGTAGAAAACAGTCATATACATTTTCATTTCTGGCAAAAATACAATAGTCTGGGGAAAAAAAAGAAATAAAACAAATGCATAGGTTTAGCAAATCAAGTATACTATTTCCCTTACTCAGTAAGTAATTCATTTCCATGGTACTTAAAGAAATCCCTACGTTTAATTCTAAGCCATGAAAAATTTTCTAGACCATCTCAAGTAAGGGAAATCTGTTCTAATCTTAGAGTACGTCATTCCTGGGCATTACTTCTATCACACCACTATGCCACACACACTAAACAATAAAAAATAAAAGAGCGAATCTTTCAACAAACTATAACTTTGATTCTTGTAATCTTCTTTCCATAAAATTGTGTAATAAGTTCTAAATTTTACCATTTTTATATGGTGATGCTTATATGGTTGCAGTTGGTGGTAATGTCAGTTACACTAAAGAACAACAGATGGGCTGGAGGGCAGAACAAAGCATTTCCTACCATCTGGAAGCCTGCAGAAATTGAAAAACCAGTAAGATAACCTTTTTTGACTCCATTCCTCCATTACCCCAATGTGACTGTGTTTTAATTTTTCGTATATTTCCACTAACTTTAAGTACTCTGGATATTGTTTCCAAAGAAACTGTTCTTGCTGCTTACTCACTAACAATACACTAGTCCCATGCTACAAACACACTGTATGGGCATAGCTGAGGCTCTGAAAAGAGAGAATTTTTTTTTTCCAACTACAAGTTTCAATTTTTTTTAATAATATTTATTTTTGAGAGAGAGAAAGATATATATATATTTATATATATATTTATATATATTTATATATGTTTATATATTTATATATATTTTTATATATTTACATATATAAATATATATATATTTATACATAAATATATATATATATATATATATATCGAGAGAGAGAGAGAGAGAGAGAGAGAGAGAGAGACAGCATAAGGTGGGGAGGGGCAGAGAGAGAGGAAGACACAGAATCAGAAGCAGGCTCCATCCAGGCCCTGAGCTGTCAGCACAGAGCCCAATGCAGGACTCGAACCATGAGATTATGACCTGAACCAAAATCAGATGCTTAACTGACTGAGCCACCCAGGCGCCCCTCCAACTACAGTTTTTTGCCTTTTTTTTTTTTAAGGGAATACAGAATTTTATACTCCTAAGTGTTAAAAATTATTACAAAACTCACTGCTAAGTGTAAATTGTTATACGGTCCAAATCAGAATAATTTATTTCTAAGAAAAATTTTTAAATGTTCAATTAACATGAACTGTACTTACTTATTTAAAATATGTAGGTAACAAATGGTATAAGAAGAGAGTAATTTGTTACTGGAAATTAATATAAATGAGAGATAAAAGCATTCTAAAAATAGCATTCTAAAATGCTGCATCCAATAGCAAAAGGTACTATTTTGTATTTTATTTGACTACTGAAACACTAGTAATTTCTAATTTACAAACCATAATTACCCTTTAAGTAAAAAAGGAATAATTTTCTACAACACTATTCTTAAAATGTTTACTAAGTTACCTTTCATTTTTCATTTATACCAAAATATTTCTCTTTAAATCTAACATATATAAGCTATTCAAGATTTTTTTTTAATTATTTAAGAATTAAATGAAAGAGTTTTGGCAGTATCATTATTTTTCCGAAGACTGGAGTTTATTTTTAGGATACCTGAAACTTTTTTAAAGATATTTGGAGAACATATCCAGATTCTTCCACCCCTCTGAAAGTAATCACTTATTTTAGTCTTCTGCTTTGGAACTTTCAAGATGTTTACCAACTACAACTTCAAATACTTCTCATTAGATTGAATATTGGGTAGCACTAATCTAAAAGGGAAGCAATTGTTTTAGAGAAAAGAAAGGTATGAGAGTTTTTTAGTAGAAACAAAAAGAGTTGGGACATCTACTTCTACCTGTATGATGGACAAAACACTCTGAAGGGACCTAACATTTTCTTTTTTTCTATATTATAACACTAACCCACTTACACTATAGTTAGTTGTTCACATGTTTGAGTATGCTCTTGGGCATGTTACTTGATCTTTCTAAGCTTCAGTTTCATCATCTATAAAATAGGGATGGTAATAATTGCAGTAACAGTAACTGTTCTTCAAAGAATTAGAATGGTACCCAGTGCACAGTATGTGAAATAAATATTAGCTCTTATTATTTGTACTCTTAGAACAGTGTTATGGTAGAAAAGCACATTACTAATTAGTGTATGCTCTAAAATATCTTCATAATATATAATACATGCTAACTAGCTACAAATATTAAAATGCTCTCACTCTAAAATCATTTAAAAATTAAAAACATTTTTTGATGAACTACAAGGGAAAATAAAAGGATAATAAATCTTTCTCTCTATACTAAGCCAAGTTTTTATCTAACCAAGCCTTATCAAGATTTGAATATAAATTCTAATTAGAACATAGGCTCTACATTAATGAATTGATGTTCACTACTGGCATTCTATCACCTTTTACTTAAATAAGACAAAATCACTTAAACTTTGAATTAGTACAGTTCTCCTGTATTGTTTTAAATATTATACACTTAAAGTACATGGGTATCTGTACTCTACTACCTGTAGTAACCCTGTTTTTATTTTACACTTAAATAGTAAACTGCAGTGTAGTGAACAAAAGGCAGCAGATTTTCTCTTGCCTACAGGTAGGAAAACCACTGAACACAAATATCCATTCTAGAATGTATATGCAAGCCGTCCTATCTGCTCAGTGGCATATCCTGATGATGACAGAGGTCGGACAATTGAGAATTAAAGCCCTATTTTACCAGGTAAGATTTGATTTACTTACAAGTTTCAAGTTAATGTTACAAAAAAGACTTTATTGATGACATGATTATTTGACTGTATTATATTTTTAACCTTGTTTTTAATAATTTTAATTAATAGTCTGTTCTCTGGAAATTAAAAAAATATAGACTGTCACTCTCCTAAATCTAAATCTGTTTTTTGAAGATGTAGGCAGTTAATAAAAGATTCTAAAGTACTAAAGCTCATACAGGAAACACATCAACAGTTTTGGATTAGCTGCTAACACAGTTCTTTTTAGATTTAAGATTCTAACAATGCAATGATGCCAGTGCACAGCAGGCAATAAAATACTGCTATATTTCTTGCATTTCCTTTCAGATAACAAGAGATTCTAATTTTAATTCATCCAGCTTTAGCCTACACAGCAAGATTTATACATTTACAAACATATTTTTTTATTTTGGCAATAACCCAGATTTATATGCCAAAGCGAGTTCCAAAATACAGGCCATACATTGGTTAATGAGCTAAAGGAACTAAGTCCATCCAAAGTTCCAAAGTTCTTAGCAGCATATAAACCTAATGTCACCCAAAAACTCAATTCGTTTCACTCTTGTATTCTCCAGTAAGCAACCTAGAAAACCATTTTCCCTGGGAAATAGAGATGTTAAACACAGACATACACACATACCCCCAAAAAAGCCTCACGCACACCAAAACAGCCTCACTCTATCTTTGAAACCAGAATTCTTGACGTGAGGGGAGATTACGTAAAATTGCATGGATTTCCAAGAAAGCTAAAAGCCAAGTCACCAACCTGATACAAATGATCTCCCAGAACCAGAGTCAAGAAGATATGTGCTTGCTAAAAAGCAAAATCCACCATAACTAGTAAAAAGCAAAATACTTTCCTGCTGGCTACAACTCTATTGAACAACTGACTCCCCCACCTCCACCCATATCCCCCATATCCACTATCAAACTAGCTCCTATATCCATCAGGGGATAGAGAATTATACCCAAAACACAAAGGTATTTTTCCATAGAGATTATTTTCTTTCAGATTGAGAGCTTCATTTTTAAGACAAGTTCATAGTCTGAATGATAGTATGTCTAGAGAAATGTTTCAGTGGAAATACATGGTAATAAGAAGAATTCTACCATTGAAACATTTAATCTATAAAACAGAAAAATACAAACCCAACTAGATTTTAAGTGCAACTCCTTATCCTTGGCTATACAGTGTTTCTAAAACCTCTGGCAGGCAAATTAAACATTTACTATGGAATGTAACGAAGTCAAACAATATGGAACTGTAATTACTATTAAGCTTTTCATGAGAATGGAGGATGCTGTGTTTTACATTATTACATAAAAAAATTAAATGATAATGAGAACATGAGACCAAGCAAAAGACTTCTAATTTTCATAAGGAGAGTGTTTCTGAGGGTTATAACCCCCACTGACAAATAACAACAAAGACATGGCTTTTTAATTTATTGACAAGATGAGTGCAAGTCTTTTCCATGTGAATAAAACACTTATCAAAGTAGCAATACTGAAGTTCATAAAAGTAGCATACCATATCACAGGCAATATGTCGGCCATGGCTTAGCCACATGGCTAATAAGGACATTACAAGCACAATTCTTGTTCAAGCAGCAGGAAATCCAATCAATATAAAACCTAGAGATAACCTCATTAAAGCTTTGACCTCACACAATGGAAATACATGCATGCAAGTAATGGTAACCATCAAAAGTAATGCAATTCATTTTACTCCAAAAATTTTTCAATACAATTGGCATAAACAACTTATCCACTTCATGGTTAGTGAGGTATTAACAGTAAGAGGAAGAAAAAAATAGCAAATATAATCAATTCTGTTCTTCTGTTCCCCACAACTCCTTATATTTGTTAAGTAACAATTTGTTATGTTGCATTAGCAGGCCCACCAGGCCCCAAGTGAAGCCCCCATTTTCTGGTTGGGGGTTCTCTTATCCTATTCAACATTTCTGGCTAAAAACCCAATTATAACCGTATGCCACTTAAGTTACAATGGGTTTCTTTAAAACTGATTTGTCACTATTAATACAGAAAATACTTTTTGACTTCCCAAATAGAATGAAAATGCAAAACAAAACAAAATAAAAAATGAACAAACAAAAAATAGGGGAAGAAGATGGACTTCTCAGGAAAAAAATAATCATGAAAACACTGAAATTCAGTATTTTAAAACAGTAAAATGAGCTAAATAAACTTAATTTAATTACAAAGCCAAAAGCATCAGTTACAACCAAAACACAAGTTTCTAAAAACCACCAAAGGAATATAAATACTACACTACGATAGGGAGACGAGAAAGTTAGGAAAATAATAATATTAAACCCACTATGTCAAATTTCGTGAAAGGATACAAATTCTTTCATTGAACAAGAATTCCGCTATAATGAACACTGCACAAAGTAAGACCAATATTAACTGGGAAGGGAGGATAGTGGGGTATCTAATTACTAAAGATGGTAATATTTTCTGTGTAAACTCAAGAGTTCAGCCACCATTCAAGGATCACATCTGTCCAAAAAGGCTGACATTTTATTTTAATATTTTTTTCAAAATAACAAAACACTATACTGTGCAATGTCTAGCTTGAACAGAATTATTTTTGGAAATTAAAAGGCACTTAGAATGGGGGGTGGGGGGGAGAGCCAATTTCTCCAAAAGAGTTCCTAAATTCAGTACTATTCCAATTCATTTCCCAAATAGATTTTTCTGTGCAATTGAATAATATGATCCTAAGGCTCTCCTGAAATATTCAATTCAATATAGCAACAGCCTTCAGTGCAAGCTTTCCAATACCTAACTAAAATAACCAAGCAAGAACTGAAAAGAGACAAAGACACCAACACAAAAGTCATTGGAAAAAGGCAGAAAGGTGGGAAGAGAGAGAGAAAAACAACCCCATAAATTATAAATCCAGAACCCAAAAGAAATTTAGACTGGTTACCAGGCAGATGAAGCCAACAGTATTATTTTAGCTCATGCCACACGCCAGCTTCATTTTATAAAGACCATGTGAACAAAGAGAGGAAGATGTTTCTTCTTCCCTAATCCCCATCCCTGACTCAGTCTGGTTCAGAAACCTAGGTTCTACGTGAACAATAAAACTATGCAGGTATCTTTTACTACTCAAATCTGACCTATGATGGGAGTAATATACTTTAACCCTACTCACCTGAACCTTTCCCACCTTTACCACTGCCCTTGACCCCCCCTATACTACCTATCCACATCCATATAGGGGTAACAAATTCTATAAAACAATTGGCCACATAAGGGACAGATATTAGTAGTAGTACTTAATATGCTCAGAGATAGAGTCCTCAAATAAACACTATCAACATGTTTCAAAATAAGACATACCGGGTACAAGTGCATCATGGAAATTGTAGCCTGTTGTATACTACTATGGGTACTCATGACAAAGGTGCAGGAGGTATGAGGCATGAGAAGTAGAAAGATATTGTCTCAGTAGACTAAAAAAATCTCCAATGGTAGACACTGAAAAGAACAAAACTAATGCTGTGGAAACTCAAACCAATGATTAAGAACACAAAATACAGACACTGTACTAGAAAACAGGAAATAAAATGACACAGAAATGAAAATTATCAGGAAGAAGATAGCATATATTAGGAACAGAAAATAGCCAACCAAAAGATATTAATATCTCCGAATAAGGAATACATCAAACAGAACTGAAAGAATAATCAAAGATAAAACATAAGGAAGCTTTCTTTAACTGCTAAACAAATGGTTTAAACAAACTAAATTCACTACATTCCCAACTAAATCAAGAAAAACAGTATCAGACAAATATATAGTGGCAAATGTGACATTTACAGAGAAAAATGATAAACATTCTATAAGCCATCAGACATAAAGAACTAGTTACTCTTAACAGAACAAAAATCAAATTTGTCCAAAAATCAATCCTCTCCCCAGCAACAATAAACATTAACTGATAAAGAAATAACTTCCAGGGGCGCCTGGGTGGCTCAGTTGGTTAAGCATCCGACTTCACCTCAGGTCATGATCTGACAGTCTATGAGTTCGAGCCCTGCATTGGGCTCTGTGCTGACAGCTCAGAGCCTGGAGCCTGTGCTTCAGATTCTGTGTCTCCCTCTCTCTCTGCCCTTCCCCGCTCATGCTCTCTCTCTGTCTCAAAAATAAGTAAAAACATTAAAAAAAATTTTTTTTTAAAGAAATAACTTCCAGTCAAAACCAGTATAGCAGAACTCCTCAAAACTGACAAAAAACATCAGAAAGTATGACAATAACAACCACTCACCTCCTACACACAAAAAGGGAAAGCAGAACAAGGAAATAACTATAATCACAATTAACAAACTTTGAGACACATCTATTCTGCCAAACATTTCAAATTGTGGGCCAAAATAACAAGGCTGCAAGAGCTGGCACATGCTCCTCAGACCTCAAACAGAATGGTCAGGTCCTATACTAGCATGATGGGATCAAAAGCCATAGGTGGGATGCAGGAGATGCAACATCACAAAAACACAGTGTAAATAAAAGATGCGTTTATCTATCAGTTCGTTTCTTAACCAATGAAGATCACAAAAACAAGGGCCTGTGACTGAGGATCTAGGGGGACTTCTGTTAGATTGACCAACCTCTTAAACCCTAAAAGCTGAGTGAAATTGGTCATTAGCGTAAGGAAAAAATAAATGCAGTGAGAAGGTAAAAAAGACTCAGGTGGTCTGAGCTCATTAGTCTCTCCCCTCTTTCCCACATGATTCTTCAGCAAATGACTATCACCCTTTTTAAAATGAGTAACAATGGGGTGCCTAGGTGGCTCAGTCAGTTGAGCATCTGACTCTTGATTTCGGCTCAAGCCATGATCCCAGCAGCATGGGACTGAGCCTCATGCTGCTGAGAGTGGAGCCCGCTTAAGATTCTCTCTCCCTCTGCCCTTCTCCCTGACTCGCACTATCTCCATCTAAAAAAAAAAAAAAAAAAAAAAAAAAGTAATAATTGTAGACTAATTAACGGGGGACCTATGTATAGAAATTGCATGGCTCGGAGCCTGGAGCCTGTTTCCGATTCTGTGTCTCCCTCTCTCTCTGCCCCTCCCCCGTTCATGCTCTGTCTCTCTCTGTCCCCAAAACAAATAAAAAACGTTGAAAAAAAAAAATTTAAAAAAAAAAAAAAAAGGGGCGCCTGGGTGGCGCAGTCGGTTAAGCATCCGACTTCAGCCAGGTCACGATCTCGCGGTCTGTGAGTTCGAGCCCCGCGTCAGGCTCTGGGCTGATGGCTCAGAGCCTGGAGCCTGTTTCCGATTCTGTGTCTCCCTCTCTCTCTGCCCCTCCCCCGTTCATGCTCTGTCTCTCTCTGTCCCCAAAATAAATAAAAAAAAAAAACGTTGAAAAAAAAAAAAATTAAAAAAAAAAAAAAGAAATTGCAAATAAAGTAAAAGAGGTGAAACAAAGAGATGAAGAAAATAGGAACATAAGCAAAAGGCAGAAAATATCCATACCAAGAACTTCCTGAGAAAACAAAAGGAGAAATCAAATAGTTAGCACCGTATCAATGAATTATCAACATAATTTTTTCATTTGAGAAGATCAAACAAAAGCTATAGGGATGAAGGCCACATTAAAAGTAGTAATAAGATAAAATAAAATAAAAACAAACTCAAGAACATGATAGACAGACATGGAAAAAAATCACACAAATCAAAATGGAAAGAAAATAATATACAAATAATTAATGAGGAGATGCTAGATTTGGAAGACAAGGTAGAGCTAACATATTTATAACACTGATATTAAAGGAAACTAGTAGAGCAGAACCAACACTCAAAGTTACAATGGAATAATATAATCCTGAAATGAATAAAAACATGAATCTACCAAAGCTCACCTTGTCCCAGAACAAAATTAATGCAAAATTAATCAACTGTCAATAATGCTAGTCAATTTTACGGTCCTTTAAGGATTAAAAAAATATATAAGCTAGACATGAGCATCTAGACAGAAAAAGTATTCATTCAATAAGAAGTTTTAAAAATATATTTAAGTCAGCCTCAGGCCTTTCCACAGCAACTGTCAACACCAAATGGAATGTCCAAATTTCTGAGGGAAGCTAAGATAATCTTCAAGTATAACAGCAATAAACAACTCTCAAGAATGCAGGAAGACTTAGAGCCTTTCCTCAAGACTGCTGAATGATTAAACTCAACCAACCAAGAAGTGAATCAAGATAATTCAGGAACAGTAAAAGAAATAAAGAAAGAAACAAAGAAAAAACACTGACAGTAAGCTTTTTTAGAGACATGGATAAGATGAAAGGACTGTGAAAATTGTGATTACTAAAATATATGCAACTGTTTTAAACACTGACAAAATGAACAATAATAGTATACCAACAATAACCAATTTTGGCAAAAAGAGAGGAATAAGAAGTACACTATTAAGTATGCTGCTTTCCTTATCTTTGATAACAGGGAGTCAATGCACACTGCCAAACATTGAAATGCAGCTTGAAAAAAAACTGAAACTGTCTGTTGTAACAAATTACAAACATAAACTTATTACTTGAAACAAACAAAATAATAATAACCTTTTATTTTTTTTCTATTCTTTAGAAGGGTCTTTTAGAAACTAAAATATATTGTTGTGAATAAACATTTACACGAAATTCACTTATTCCTTCCATTTCATCTATTCCTTTTGTCTGTTAGAATTATTTATACACACACACACACACACACACACATATGCACATATGTGTGTGTGTGTGTGTGTGTGTGTATATAATTAAATAATGAAATAAATGTATGTTTAAAAAACAGATTATTCTGGGGGCATCTGGCTGGCTAAGTTGGTAGAGCTCATGACTCCTGATCTCAGGGTCATGAGTTCCACTCCTACATTGTGCACAGAGCTTACTTTTTAAAAAGTACGAATAAAATAAGTAAAAACTTAAAAAAAAATTATTCTGCTTTTGAAATTTTATTTTATGCCTAAATATGCATATGTGTAGACAAAAATATCAGCTTCATGTTTAATAGGTGCTAACACATGTTAATTCTAGGTGGTAATATTGAGATAACTGGTGGCAGAGTTAGTTTATTTTTCTGGTTTTTTACTTGCACTTTCAAATAGTTCTTGAGTTTTAAATAGTTCAGTTCTATGCTTTTTATAAAAAATCACAAGATTATTCTTTTTCACAAAAGTTCTTTTTATTTTTTTTTTTAAATTTTTTTTTTCAACGTTTTTTATTTATTTTTGGGACAGAGAGAGACAGAGCATGAACGGGGGAGGGGCAGAGAGAGAGAGGGAGACACAGAATCGGAAACAGGCTCCAGGCTCCGAGCCATCAGCCCAGAGCCTGATGCGGGGCTCGAACTCACAGACCGCGAGATCGTGACCTGGCTGAAGTCGGACGCTTAACCGACTGCGCCACCCAGGCGCCCCTCAAAAGTTCTTTTTAAAAAAATAAAGGACTTTTGGGATGAGCACTGGGTGTTGTATGGAAACCAATTTGACAATAAATTTCATATATAAAAAAAATAAATTAATTAAATAAATAAATAATAAATGTAAAAAAATTTTTTAAAAATTTTTTAAAAACAATCAAAAAATAATTTAAAAAATTAAAAAATAAAGGAGTAACATCAATAAAGTTTGAGGGGGAAATGTGAAAATACATTTTTACCATGCAATATTAACACCCTACACCATTAGTTTAGTATTAAATTAGCATATTAAGAGATGAAGTGAAATTAATAAATTTTAAAAATTGCAATTTGTAATATAAAAAGATTTACAACCTTTAATAGATATAGAAAAATAACAAAAATTAGTATAGGTCTAGATAAAAAGTGAATACAAATTTGAAAACATTCTCCAAAAAAGCACTAGAATAGTTTAACAATAATTTATAGCTAAAACCTTATGTTACTGTAGCAAAGAACAAACAGTAACAAAGTGTATGTGGGTGTGTGGGTGTGTAGGGCGATATGTGTGAGAACAAGCTCACGTTTACACCCAGGCCTGTGCATGGAGCTGGTACAGACAGCAGGGTGGGGGATAGGAAATGAGAAAGAAACTGTATTAAATCCCTTGCCTATCACAGGGAGAAAGATTCATTTTGTTCTTGGATTATGGCAAAAGTGAAAACTCAACACTAATAGAAATAAAGAAAAGAGATACGTATGTGTATATACTATCCAATACATGGGATATCCAAGTACAGAGAACTCTAACTCACATAGAGATGGAGGGCAAAGGAAATACTATTAAAACTACAACATACCATAAAAGAAAAATGGCCACGTATATGGATTATAACAATTATAAATGGGTCAGTTAAAGGGCAATGGTCTTCAGAATGGGTTAAAAAATCCAATGAAATTCTGTGTGTATGAGATACATCCAAGATAAAATTACAGATTAAAGAAAAGCACAGACCATGGCATACCAGTAATGAGTAGTAAACTGTACTTAAAGTAAATAAAACAAAACAAAAACAAAGAAATATTAAATGAGAACACAAAGAAGGTCATTTTATATTGATAATTTTTTTAACTCACCAAAAAAGTAAAATATCATAAACACAAGGCAAATTCATTGAACTAGACTATATAAATCAAAATGCTTAGATATTCAACAACAACAAAAAGACAGAAAAATATGGAAATGAAAGACTAACATTCCATTCCTGAACTGCAACAGATTAATAGGGGAAAATATAAAAGAATGCAGAAGCTCTAAAATCATAATTTATGCTTTACCGTAATTCCAGGAATATTTACAAATTTTATGTGTACTATTAAGCCACAAAGGAAATCCTTAAAAATACAACAGAGTGAAAAGTGTATATATAGGTCCATGTTCCCTTTCTGCACAGCACACAAAAAGAGAAATGACAAAGTAACAGCAAAAATTAAACTTAAAAAAAAAAAGTCACTGAAATTTGAAAACTCTTCCAATAAATCTGTTTTCAAAAAATAACAGCCTTCCATCCAGGACTCTCAATTGTTTCATATTTTTAAGAAAAGGAACTTCCATTGAAAGCTCTTATAAGGTGTTTTTAGCCATTCCTCCCCCTGACATGCACAAATCACAGATTTTTTTACAAGTTTACCAAGTATACACTATATATTCAGCTTTGGGGCTGATTCAGTGTGACATGCAAAAGCAGAAAAGGTCCCCCACATTAAAGGAGTGCGTGACTGAGTTGAGGAGTTAGCAAAATCAAACAGCAGTCACCAAAATAATGTAAATATTATAGAAATTCAGAGAAAGAGGAGACCAAAGCAGGGAGGGAAGTCTTCTTTATGTGACTTCAGGTAGGACTCAAAGATAAAAGAGACTGGAGAATCCAGAGAAGAAATGGGGAAAACATTCTAGTAAAGAATACTACAACCATGAAGGTTAAAGAATGAAACAGTTAAATACTGACAGTTACAAGTTACTATAGTAGATACAGCCTAGGAAGAAATACACTCAAATACTAGACCAACCAAACTGTTTATGCTAAAAAATGAACTGCAATAAGATTTTAAGGCACAATGGCTGTGGTTGCCAGCTAAAGTTTGGAAAGATTCTCATCACTTTGAACATTCATTCAAATAGACTTCAACTTTGAGGTATATTTCATATCTCTCGAGAGAGTAACATTACCGATAAATAATGATCTTTATTTGCCATTTGGGAGACTGACCACAGCAGAGGTAAGATACTGGCCAGGCTTCCACAGCTACTTCATGCAATGAGAGAAAAACAGTTAATAGTAGAGAATTTGAAGAACATTATAACATGCACACATGTCACTATATTCTTATTTCACATTCCCATAGTCTAATCCACAAAAATTAAAATAATTAAACCAAAGGAACTCTCTCTAATCAAGAACGTCGTTGAAAGAAGGAAACAGATTCAGAATCGGTTTATAATAAACAAGGTAGAGAAGACTTGGGCTGCCAAGTAGATGGGAGTGGGAGGAAATAAAGCATCTTAGTTTCTGAGCAAAATGCTGTTATTAAGTATAATTGCATCAACTTGATTCAAATCCAGTATTTCTTATTCATTGAAAAGAAACATATTAAAATAGCAGCAATTTCCTTTACAAATAAACACACTCAGCCAAGGAAGCTTCCACCAAAAAGTTTAACTCTAAATGTAATAAAAAGCAGAAGCAAAATTATTTCACTGCTTCTAATTTCAAATAATAACTTCTAAACATAAATATGCTAGAGCTAAGTCAGTAAGAATCACTTTTAAAATTCTAATAAAAATTATACTGAAATTCTTTCGAACAGTCTAACTATATACTTTAATGCTAAACTACAGAAAAATAAGAAAAATCTTCCAACAAATAATTAAAAGTTATTGCTATAAATTAACTGTAGAAATCATTAATGGAAATATTTGCATTTAACTATTTATAATCCTGATCTTGAAAAAGCTATGAGACAGAGGAAGTTTCACTCACTAATACCTAAGTTTAGATGCGACAGACTACTTCTGAATAGAAACATCTTGATGCACATTATGGAAATTTGGTTTTTCACTGCTAATAATTTCAGTTATTTCTGGACCCTTGACTTATAAAAGATGCATCTGGACATCTGAACTATAAATTAACCATAAATATCTGCTGAGAAACATTATCTTTGAGCTTCTGAGTATAGGGACGCTTGAAATAGGCATGTCTCAGTAAATCATATATGTGTAAAATAAGTATTTCGACTAAATAGTCTCAATAGGTCTTTCTATCCATCACCTCCTATGCCCCACATACACACAAAAACCACAATGACTTCTTAGTATTTAAAACTGAAGGGCATGGGGATTATAAGCCAAGATGGGCCACATACCCACCAGTGTAGATCTGTCTTCTTGCACCTGAGCTGTCACTTGGGAGGCCAAAGAGAACAGCTCTTGGATGGATATATGGACTGCTGCAAGAATGACTCTCCCAGAAGAGAAATACTTGACGTTGCCCTGCTGGCAAGATGTTTTTCCTGTTCTAAATCCTCCTAAGTAAATCTGATTTAAAATGTCTGGGGAGTCTAAGTGTTAGGTTGAACTTAAAAGACTATCTGGTAGACGTTGTAAAAGCCAATCTCAAATTTTAAATTTTTCTTCAGATACGAAATAACCATAATTTGTGTTAAGTATGATGATATTTTCTCATAAAACATGAGAAAGCAACTTCTTTTTAAAATATTTGATGTTTTAAAAACACTGTTTCCATTTTCCCAATATTCAGGCTTAGATTAAATCAAATGATCTAAATAAGTAGAACTGAATAGATCTAGGGAATCTATAAAGCTTTATAGAAAGTTGTGTTTCTAGAGGCACCTGGCTGACTCAGTCAGTGGAGCACACGACTCTTGCTCCCAGGGCCGTGAGTTCCAGCCCCACATTGGGTATAAATATTATATAAAAGTAAAACCTTAAAAAAAAAAAAAAAGAGTTGGTTTCTACATATTCACTGAGATTTTCAATTCCTAAACATAATCCGAGATGCTAAAAGTTTGTCAGGCTCTTGCCTTTTATACTGACAACCTAGAAAAATTACACACTTATGTCTCATTTCTCTCCTTTTGATAAATTTTGTAAATTTAGGACATGTGTTTTTTCTTTCATTTTAAATGCATACTGGCCCAATTTATAATCTAAACTGTCTTAAACACAATCAGCAATTCTGCACCACTTGACATAATAAGGTCTGAAACAAGTTTCCATGTGTAGTACTCTCAGTCTAACAATAAATGCTCTCTAAATGGGACCCATCACATGCTTGAAGAAATCCTTTTCTATTTTAAAGAAAATAATCTATCAGGTAAACCATTTTCTTTAAATCTTTAATTTACAAATGATGTCTTCCTAGAGATACTAAATAAAAATGATTGAGGCAATTAAGGAATGCACTTGTTGTAATGAGTACTCCGTGATGTATGGAATTGTCAAATCACTATATTGTACGCCTGAAACTAATATAACTGTGTGTTAACTGCATGGGAATTAAAATAACATAAAAATGATTGATGGTGCTAAGTAAGACTTTTTTACATCCTTTTCCAATACAAGTTATATTTTAAATTATTTCTATTGTTGACATTCACACTACAATGTCAATTGTCATTCTTCAGTAAAATCACTTGCTATTATTTCATAAAACTTCTACAGAATTCCTTGACTAAGATCAAAAAAAAAAAAAAAAACATTAAATCACTTACTGTAAACAGCCCACTCTTACTGATACAGGAATGTGGGGAAGCTGAGTGGCCCACTTCAGCGTCACATCCTGATAAATATGTAACATGTGATTATGGTTTCCAATCAAAGTATTTACTGTTCCTTCAGAAACTGTATGTTGAAGACAGAAAAGAAGATAATAAGAAAACAGTTATCTGCAACAGTATATTAAATCACTTTTAAGGGATTTAGTATACAAATTAATTCTAATGTCTTGATGTTAATGCCTAAAGTAAAAAAGCATTTATTTAGTAACACATTAGTTTTTAACTTCAAGCACGAATATCAAAAATTACACAATGATTTTACAGACTTGGGAACTAGAAGTAGATAGTAGCCAACACTTTTGCATTTTATCTAGAAAGTATGAATTTCATTAATATTTAACACCTTTAAGCTAATGATTTACCGAGCATTAGCCACAGATAAGTCATTCTATCGGACATTACTATATGCTTCATTCTGCTTTTAAGAGTCTGGTGTTCTTTTGGAAACATCTTGAACAGCCACATTTTGGAAAGCATAAATGTATATCTGAGGCCAATTCTCCAAGTCATTCTGTACAAAGTAAAATGACTGACAAAACCAAATGTGTGCTTTATATCAAACCTCTATTCAAACTCTGAAGTTAAAATTTCCATTACATGTTCTGTATAAAACTATTTTCCTAGATGTTTAAAATATATGCGTGTGAATTAGGCTTTTTCTGATGTATATCACTAGCCTTGACATATGGAAAAGATAAAAGAAAAATACTTCTACACACCTGAGCAATATGGGAGAAAACAACTTGGGCTACAATCAAGTTTCTTCATGAATCGAATCTGTCCGTTATCCTTAAGGCAAAAAAAGTTTCTCTCACCAAGAACAAAAACAGAAGATGCTGACTGATTGAAAGAGACAATACATATATCAAGGGCTTGCTCTCCAATATTTAAAGTCCAATCCACCTACAAAGAAAAGGCTAAAATCAATTTAGTTGCTAAAAACAAAGCATTTCAGTTACTTTCATATCAATACAATTAAGAAATTGCTTCGCAACAAAGCAGACAGAAAGATTGGCTAGTCTTTCCTTTTTTTTTTTTTTTTTTTGCGATAACCGTATTTCTGATATTTTATATACTCTAATAGGTTTTGTCCCATCTTTTTCCAGATGATATGAGCTATTCAGTGGTTCAAAAATACTCATAAATTTGGGGAGTGGGGCAGGGGAAAAAAAAGACTCATACAAATTTAACCAAGGAGGTGTAAGATGTGTAAAACAAAACTTGGGGCACCTGGGTGGCTCGGTAAAGCATCCGACTTCGGCTCGGGTCATGATCTTGTGGTTCATGGGTTCAAGCCCCACGTCGGGCTCTGTGCTGACAGCTCAGAGCCTGGAGCCTACTTTAGAATGTGTGTCTCCCCATCTCTCCGCCCCCCTCCTTCTGGTGCTCTCTCTCTGTCTCTCAATAATAAATAAATGGTAAAAAATAAATAAATTAAAAGATGTGTAAAACAAAAACTGCAAAAAATTGATAAAAGAAATTGAAAAACAAATAAATGGAAAGATATGCCATGTTCATCAATTAGAAGAATTACTATTATTAAAATGCCCATACTACCCTACCCAAAGTGATGTACAGATTCAAATCCCTATCAAAATTCCAATGGTATTTTTCAACAAAATAGAAAAAAAATCCTAAAATTCATACAGAACCACAAAAGACTCCAAATAGCCAAAGCAGTCTTGAGCAAAAAGAACAAAGCTGGAAGCATCAAATTTATTAAATTACCTGATTTTCAAATACACTACAAAGCTATACTTAACAAAATAGCACCGTGCTGGCATTAAAAAAAAAAAAAAAAAAAAAATCTAGACCAATGCAACAGAACAGAGCCCAGAAATAAATGCATTTACAATGAATTAATCTTCAACAAAGGTATCAAGAGCACATACTAAGGACAGTCTCTTTAATAAATGGTGTTGCGGTGGGGGAGGGGCACCTGGAGTGGGTGGCTCACTTGGTTGAAGATCTGACTCTTGATCTCTGCTCAGGTCATGATCTCATGGCTCATGAATCTGAGCTGCACATTGGGCTTGCTGCTGTCAGCTTGTCAGTGCAGCGCCAGCTTCAGATCCTCTGTCTCCCTCTGTCTACTCCTCCCTAGCTTGTGCTCTCCCAAAAATAAATAAATACTTTTTTTAAAAAATGGTATTGGGAAAACTTGATATTCACATGCAGAGGAATGAAATTGAACCCCTATCTCACACCATATACAAAAATCAACTCAAAAATGGATAAGGATTTAAACATAAGACCTCAATCTGTAAAACCATTAGAAGAAAACATAAGGAAAAGCTTTTTGTCATTGTTTTAGGCAACAAATTTTTGGATATGACCCCAAAAGCACAGGCAACAAAAGTAAAAATAGACAAAAAGGATTGCATCAAGCTAAAAAGTTCCCGCACAGCAAAAGAAACAATTAACAAAGTAAAGAGATAATCTATGGAATGGTAGAAAATATTTGCAAACCATCTATCCAATAAGGGGTTAACACCTAAAAATACATAAGGAACTAGACAACTGAGTAGCAAGTAAACAAACAGCCTGATTTAAAAATAGGCAAAGACTTGAACAGATTTCTCAAAAGAAGATATACAAATGGCCAACAATTATATGAAAAAATGCCCAACCACTAAATCATCAGGACATGCAAATCAAAACCACCACAATGAGATATCACCCCACACATGTTAGAATGCCTATCATTAAAAAGACAAGAGATAACAAGTTTGTTGGCAAGGATGTAGAGAAAAGGGAACCCTTTTGCACTGTTGGTGGGAATATAAATTGGTACGGCTACTATGGAAAACAATAGGGAGATTTCTCAAAAAATTAAAAACTAGTATATGATCCAGCAATCCTACTTCTGGGCATATAGTCACAGGAAATGAAAACAGAATATTAAAGAGATAACTGCAATCCCATGTTCATTGCAGCATTATTCACAATAGTCACGATATAGAATCAACCAAATTGTCCATTGATGAACAAACGAATAAACAGAATGTGTGAGATATTCTATATAATATACTATATAATGTGTATAATATAATGGAATATTATTCAGTCTTCAAAAAGAAGAAAATCCTGCCATTTGTGACAAAATGGATGGACTTGGAAGGCATTATGCTAAGTGAAATAAGTCAGGCACAGAAAAACAGATACTACATGATCTCACTTATATGCAAAATCTAAAAACGACAAACTCAGGGGCACCTGGGTGGCTCAGTTAGATAAGCGCAGACTTCAGCTCAGGTCATGATCTCACAGTTCATGAGTTCGAACCCAACATCAGGGTCTATGCTGACAGCTTGGAGCTTGGAGCCTGCTTTGGATCCTATGTCTCCCTCTCTCTCTGCCCCTCCCCTGCTCACACCCTGTCTCTCTCTCTCTCTCTCAAAAATAAAATAAATACTTAAAAAAATATATTTGAAAGACAAGCTCATAAAAGCAGAGAGTATAATGGTGGTTGCCAGGGTCTGAGGGAAGACGTAAATGAGAAGATACTGAATGGTCAAAGGGTACAAAGTTTCAGTTACACAGAATGAATAAATTCTGGAGACTTCATGTACAGTCTAATGACTATAGTTATATTACTGTACTGTTTTGTACATATACTTGAAATTTGCTAAGATAGATCTTAAATGTTCTTACCATAAAAGAAAAAAAAGAGAACTATGTGAGGTGATAGATATGTTAATTAGCTTAATTGTGGTAATCATTTCACAATGTACATATATCAAAAGATCATAAATTTATATAATTTTTATTTGTCAATTATACCTCAATAAAGCTGGAGGCAGAAAAAAGACAGGCAGAGGATTGGGTGGGAGAATGCCCTATGCAAAGTGAGCTGGCTGTACAAAGATCCTATGACAGAAAAGGAGGGACCGTGACTTGTTCAAAAAATAATAATAATACACATAAAGAAGTTATCTGCTTCACTGCAAAATTTCCATAAGAAAAATTTCCATATTGTGTTTACTTTACAAATCAAATTTAATAAGCAGTAAAACCTAACCAATATTTATGTAACTATAATGTTTTAACATAAAGACAATTTAAAAATCTATCAATCTATCTATCTATCTATCTATATACACACACACACACAGAGCAGCCAACAAGCTGTCCCAGTTGCCTAGGCAGGACCCTCAACACCTTAAGAACTATACCAGGGTAACTCCATATCTCTGGAACACGGTCAATGTTCAAACAATGCTTCTTAAATTAATGAAGGAATGAATTTAAAGTTAACATACTTTTCAGAATTCAGTCCCCACTCAATTAATGCTTTTTAGTTGAAAAAAAAAAAAAAAAGAGCAAAGGCATCAGCTGACAGACATATACTGAAAATGGCAGTAACAGTGAGATGGCTGCACAAAAGCATGTGGACAGAGAGCAAATAAGAGTGTCCTCAAAGTTAGGTTATAATCAACAAATAATGGATCAAAGAAGAGATATGAAAACTCACATTAAAGATACAAACAAATTTCTGGCCATCAAGATATCATTGAGATATTTATCTACTTTAAGTAGTAAAATGTCTGCAGAAAGTATGAAATCCAAATGGATTTTCTACAGGTTAAAAAAATATAAAAAAAATAAGATTATCTTGGATCTTAATCAGGATTCAACACCAAGAAATCATTTCATTACTGTTAAATTCAAGTGTAACTTACCTATATAAAAAGATTCCACTGTATACAAAACATAAATGTCAGTCCTGTGACAATCACATTTCTCATTACACTTTATTTTATTTTTTAATTTTTTTAAGTTTATTTATTTATTTTGAAAGAGAGAGAGACAGAGAGAGGTGGAGAAAGAAAGCAAGCATGGAAGGGGCAGAGAGAGAGGGAGAGAGAGAATCCCAAGCAGGCTCTGCACTGTCAGCACAGAGTCTGACACAGAACTCGATCTCACAAACCGTGAAATTATGACCTGAAATCAAGAGTCAGAAGTTTAACTGAATGAGCCACCCAAGCGCCCCTCATTGCATTTTAATAGGCTGGCATTCTAGCATTAAATATCACTATCTGTAACTTGGGCTGATGTGTCCCTGATTCTGAGATGATGATTCATTCAGGATTCAGGCAAATCAAGTTTCTGAGACTGCAGGATGACATCTAGCCATTAAATTCTTTCAATTCACTAGCCATGAGCACCCCTCTCTGTGACCTCCCCTTAGAGAAATATACCACATTCTAAATGAATGAGTCTCAAAAAACACAGAAGTTTACTAAGAATAATAATTTTAAAGTTCTTCCACTTCCAGTCAAGAGAGAGTAATAGGAAAAGACTTTACCATCACACCTGAAACAACACAACATCGACAAAATATATGAAACAACAGCTTGCAAGGCACTGAATATCAGACAACAAAGGACAGCAACCCTTTGAAGACCAAACAAATGAGGTGAGTAGTAGGACTGTTCCATCCGTGAAGGAGTTTTCAGGCCATGGAACAGGGCAGAGCAATGTAAGCAAGACCCAGCAAACTCCCTGAATTAAGGATATGGATGCTGGGAGTTCAGAGAAACCAGAGCAGCTGGAGTTCATAAGACAGCAAGCCAAAGGGGAGAAAGCAGCACAGGGACAGAACTTTGACATCTGTGAAGAATCCTCTCAAATATTCATCTGAGTACTTATCAGCACATTCATGTAAGAAAACTACCCAAAGCCAGGGAAAGAACTACCCAAAAGGATTAGAGGTAACAGTGCCCAGCATTCATACTGCCTGGAATACTGCCTGTGTTTGCTAGCCAGACTGGAACACCTCATAATTCAAAGGGAGCTGAGCAGGGCACTCAGAAGCATTTTGCCTAAGGAGTGGGGAATAAGTAGCCCCAGAATGAGCATTGCTCTGGTCCTATCTAAAAACCCAAAAGGATCAAACTGTCCAAGTATCTTAACTGTGTCCCAGGCCTAAGCTCAAGAAGAGTTCTAGGAATGCAAAAATATGCAGCACTCAAAAGTAAAATGACTATATTTGCCATCTAATAAAAAATCACCAGGTATGTAAAGAAATAAGAAAATATGATTTACAAAAAAGAGATAAATAAATCAACTGAAACTGACTCAAAACTGATGCAGGTGTTAGAATCAGAAAACAAGGACATTAAAACAATTATTATAACTATACTGTATGCTGTATCTTCAAAAAGTTAAGTAGAGACATGGAAGATGTAATAAAAAAAAAAAAAAAGCAAATTGAACTTATAAAGATGGAACCCATGGGAATTAATACCAGATTAGACATTATAGAAAAAGATTACTGGTCTTGAAAACATAGCAGTAGATGTCATCCAAAACAAAATAAAGAAAATAAAATCTGTGAGCTGTGGGACAACTTCAAGTATCCTAAATGCATGTGTAACTGGAGTCCCCAGAGAAGAGAAAGACAGAAGACAAAAAAAAAAAAAAAATGTTTGAAGAATTAAGAGTCAAAAATTTTCTAATTTTCAAGGTGCCTGGGTAGCTTGGTCAGTTGAGCATCCTACTCTTGATTTCAGCTCATGTCATGATCCCAGGGTCATGGGATGGAGTCCCACATCAGGCTCTACATTGAGCATGGAGCCTGCTTGGGATTCTCTCTCTCTCTCTCTCTCTCTCTCTCTCTCTCTCTCTCTCTCTCTCCCTTTACCCCTCTCCCATTCATGCTCTCTTTCTCTCTCTTAAAACATTTTTTTCTAGGGGCGCCTGGGTGGCTCAGTCGGTTGAGCATCCAACTTCAGCCCAGGTCATGATCTCACGGTCCCTGGGTTCAAGCCCCGCATCGGGCTCTGTGCTGACAGCTCAGAGTCCGGAGCCTGTTTCGGATTCTGTGTCTCCCTCTCTCTCTGACCCTCCCCTGTTCATCCTCTGTCTCTCTCTGTCTCAAAAATAAATAAACATTAAAAAAAATTTTTAAAAATTTTTTTCTACTTTTCATGAAAACTATAAATTCACAGATGCAAGAAGCTCAACAAATCCTAAGCACAAAATAAAGAAAACTACACAAAGCACATCATAATCTAATTGCTTCAAAAAAGTGAAAAGAGAAAATCTGAATAGCAGCCACAGAAAATATATGATGAAGAAGCAAAGACAAGAATGTAGGCAGATTTCCCATGAGAAACAATGGAAGCAAGAAGACAGTGGAGCAACCTCTTAAAATACCAGGGAAGGAAATACCGTCAAACTAAAATCTTATGCCAAAAATATATTTTCAAACAAAAATGCAAAAATATTTTTTGAGACACAGAAAAACTGAAGGAATTCATTACCAGTGAACTCACATTGAAAGAAATGTGGTGGAAATATGGCCTCCATAAGTTAATGAAGAGTACCAGAAATGGTAACTGCATGGGTAAAAATATATTATTCTTTTCATTTAAATCACATTAAAAGATACTGAATATTTAAACAAAAAATAGTAACAATGTAATATTGAGTTTATACTATATGTAAAAATATAGCATATGACAATTAGCACAAAGGCTGAAAAACAGAAGTATGGCTCTTATATGTGAAATAGTATACTATCACCTGAGAGTAGATCATGGTAAGTTAAATATTGTAAACTCTAAAGCAACTCCTAACATGACAAAACAAAGAGTTATGGCTAATAAGCCAACAAAGATAAAATGGAATCATAAAAAATACTGAATAACTCCAAAAGAAAGCAGAAAAACAGGAAAATGGAAATAAAAACAGATGGGACAAATAGAAAATGGCCAGATGACAAACTTAAACTTATCCATATTAATAATCACATGAAATGTATATGGTCTAAAACACAAATTAGAAAGCAGAGCATATCATACTAAACAAAAAAAGCAAGACTCAACTATGTGCTGCTTACAAGAAATGCATTTTCAGTACAAAGACACAAATTGGATAAAAGTAAAAATATGGAAACATATCAGAATAACATTAATTAAAAGAAGAATGTTATCAGAGCAAAAAGGTAAAGAGGGTTATTTTCAAAAAGGTAAAGAGGGTTATGAAAAAGGGATATGTTCATCATGAGACATAACAATCCTAAATGCTTATGTACCTAATAAAAGAATTTCAAATAAATGAAGCAAAAAACTGATAAAAATGCAAGGAGAAACAGATAATCCACAATTACAATCAGAGATTTCAATATCCCTGCCTGAATAATTGACAGAAATTAGTCAAAATATTAACAAGGATATAGAAAATTTCAACAACGCTATCATCCAATCTAACTGACATTTATAGAACACCCAAGAACAGCAAAAAAAAAAAAAAAAAAAAAAGGACATTCTTTTCAGGTGCTCAATGAAGATTTACCAAGATAGATCATATTCTAGGTCATAAAACAAATCTCAAAAAATCTGAAAGAATTCCAAATCATACAAAGTATTTCTCTGACCACAAAAGAAATAAATTAGAAATCAACAAGTAGTTAAGAGGTAGTTCTAACATAGTCAGCTTTTAACTGCCTTCCCACAACTACCTTATTAAAAGCATTCCACTGGATAAATTTTGTTTCTCTGCAATATACTTAATGTTCCATGGCATCACAGTCCTGCCAAGTGACTGTGGTGTAACGAAAGGAAGTTTTACTGCTATTTCTTACTCTATTCATTAATTAAAGGAGAATGGGAAAATCACTCATCTGTAATTGCTTTCAGAATACATTCTCAGTGCAAGGCACAGAGTAGTATCAATAAACATGTACAAATAAATGAGTAAAGGATATTCCAGACTAAATAAAAACTACGTGCAGAAGCCTTGAATCAAGAACAGCCATGGAATATTTAGAACAAGAGAAGACCGTGTGGCTGAAGTGAAGAATATATGGGACAAATGGAAGACAACTACTATGGAGGAGGAGGTCAAGGACAAATTGATCATCATTATCATTGTCATCTTCATCATCTAGACATCTTTGCTAAGTGCATTATATATATATATATTTCCAAAGGCAACACTGTAAAATAGGTATCGTCACCATTTTGCAACTAAGAAACTTAAGGCTTAGCATGGTTAATAAACTTGCTCAAAATTAGTAGTAAATACAACTCTCAAGATCTGACTCCAAAGTCTATCCTTTAACTATTATTAGTATGGTGCCTCCAAATTCTGTGAAAAAATATGCCATATTTGTATTTGTTGTGCTCTCTTGCACTTTTCACTAGTATTAAGAAAATGTTTTCATGTCATTCTTGCTTGGCTCTTCAAGTTGGCCTGCCTTCCTATCTTAATTTCTGTATCCTAATATAGAAAATTGATTTTCTCTAATATTTTTACTTCCTTGGTATTCTAAATTCCACATTATTTCTTCATGTAGTTTCTTTCATATGTGGCCATTTCAAATTCACTTTACTGTTTCCATCATAATTTTCAGTTCCTTCTGTTTTTCCTTCCTGTCGATGGTGGTTCTCCGGATAAAGAATTCCCAATCATCATTTATCCCCTAATTTTCATTAAACGGAGAATTTACCATTTACAATTTTTCCTCAAACTATTTTTCAAGTTACCAAACTTCCACCTTGTCATTAGGCCAATTTATCTTTGTGGGCTGTGAATTTTTATCTTTTACTTATATATTTAATCACACTAGTAGCAATATTTTTGCCTATTAAAGGTTTCTTTAAATTTTTCTCCTTTTGCTACATTAGTTTATAAACACTTCAGTTAAAAGCAACTCCATCTGGACATTTATAATTCTAGTAGTGCAACTCTATAATCTGAAAAATTATGGGGTGCTTCGGTGGTTCAGTCAGTTAAGCTCCCAACTCTCAATTTAGGCTCAAGTCATGATCTCAAAGTTCGTGAGTTCAAGCCCTCTGTTGGACTCTGAGCTGACAGAGGGGAGCCTGCTTGGGATTCTCTCTCTCTACCTCTCTCTCTCGCCCCTCCCTCACTGTCTCACCCTCTCTCGCTCTCTCAAAATAAATAAACTTTCTGTACCTCCCTTACTCTCTCAGTCTTTCTCTCTCTCTCAAAATAAATAAACTTTGTTTTTAAATCTGATAAATTATGGGGGCGCCTGGGTGGCTCAGTCAGTTAAGCGTCCGACTTCGGCTCAGGTCATGATCTCGTGGTCCGTGAGTTCAAGCCCCGCGTCGGGCTCTGTGCTGACAGCTCAGAGCCTGGAGCCTGTTTCAGATTCTGTGTCTCCCTCTCTCTCTGCTCCTCCCCTGTTCATGCTCTGTCTCTCTCTGTCTCAAAAATAAATAAACGTTAAAAAAAAAAATTTAAATCTGATAAATTATGACACAGCCAGGCATGTGTCTCCATTGCTCAATAATAGTCAACTGAATTTTTTCCCATTGATAGAATCATAACATAGAAAAGAAAAATAGCTAAAATAAATATTTTTAAAAATTTTCTTCCCAGAATTTTTATTCTGAAGAAAATCGGTGATTAGATATAATATTACTGAAATTTTTATGTATTAAAAAAGGCCTTACAACAAGTCTTTTTCCAGAACCAAGTTTTTGTTGTTCAGTCTCCTGTCTTTTATCTGCATCCGTTGCAAAAGCAAGCACCTGGTACCTGTTTGAAAGACATGAATAATTATAAATGATTTTACAGTTAAAAAGCATAAGTTATTTTAAACTTTAAAATCACATAATCTATAAACTTTACAAACTGCTTTTCTGGGGGGCACCTGGGTGGCTCACTGGGTTAAGCATCTGACTTCAGCTCAGGTCATGATACTGGTGGTTCGTGGGTTCAAGCCTGCTTTGGATTCTGTGTCTCCCTTTCTCTCTGTATCTCTCTCTCTCTCTGTGTCTCTCTCTCTCTCTCAAAATATATAAACATTAAAAAAAATTAATTGCTTTTTTCTTGGTTTTAAAAAACTGAAATTTAAGATCGAATTCTTCTTGAATGACACTGTGACATGAGACTATGTAAACCTGTCATGATAAAGAAATTATAACTATGTCCTAAAATTCAATATTGGGTAAAGAGCTCTGCCAACGGTCAAAGCATTTCCATTAGAATTTTATGTGACGAACAACAATAGCTAAGAAAGATCCGGCACCAAAACTTCACATAGAAAAAAATGTAAATAATGCAAAGCAGCCAGGTGTAGTAGAAACTGTTAATAGATATTCTATGGAACCCAGAAGACCGGAGTTTAACCCCCAGCTAAGCTACTTACTAGTTGGCGAATTAATTACTCCATGTCTTATCTTCCCCATCTATAAAATGGGAATAATAGTCTCTAACTCAAACATGGATAAAAGAATTTAAAAATAATTTAGTGCCTAGTACAGTAACTGGCATATATTAGGTGCCCAACAGATTGACAGACAGATACAGATTTACACATATATAAAGATCAATCACCTAGTAGTTTATTTGGTATGTAATAAGTTCTCAATAGGGGGCATTACAGACATTATGACTTTCTGTAAGTATTTTATAGCTTTTATTTCATTAGTAACATTTGGTTCAAAGCATTCTTTAAAACAATTTATACAGGGCACCTGGGTGGCTCAGTCAGTTAAGCATCAGACTCTTGATTTCGGCTCAGGTCATGATCTCACAATTCGTTGAGTTCAAGCCTAACACTCAGCTTGGGATTCTATCTCTCCCCTCTCTCTCTGCCCCTACACTGCTCACACTCTCTCTCAAAATAAATAAACTTTAAAAAAATTATAAATATCATTTGATCTGGAAATGATTAATTTAACAAATAAAATTTAAATTCCCTATTTCCCATAATATAATGTTATATTGTTAAAGTAATAATCCTACTCTAAATGAAGAAAGTTTAGGCTCACAAATTCCTTTCTTTCCTATGAATCAAAACTCTTACATTGTTCTTCCACAGCTAAGAGGAAAATCAGTAGATATATCTGGACGTCTCATACTGTCTAAGAGAAAGATATCTGAAAGTATAAAACTCAGGGCCCTGAATGAATAAAAGCAACATGGAATACCTAAATAGGCATTGAAATGTACACTGGTATCCAAATGTCATATACTAACTCTTAAACTATCTCAATCAGGAATACTTTGTAAAGAAAAAAAAGCCTTTACTTGCAGTTGGATGCAGAATGACTATGAATTAAGGCAGATCTTGCAAGGTATTTATGAAAATCAGTCCTATGGTTAATATGAAAGCTTAATGTATATGAATTTTACCAATTTAGCAAAGATATAGTAGTGATCCAATACATCTAATATATCTAAGTTCTGACAAGGAAAAAAACTATTATATGGTCTGTATCCATCAGGACCTCCCAAGTAGTTGTAGAGATTCATATACAAATAAGTACAATTCAGAGTGCCCTGTGCCAATAACAGAAGATATACACATAGTACAATGGGAACATGATGGCAGACACAAGTAATTGGAATGGAGGAAATATGTATGTTTTTGATATAGGTTCAGGAGAAGAAAGCTAGGTTTTAAAGAATGAGTGAAAACCCATCATACTGGTAAAGGAGTAAAGGCATTATGGCAAAGCCAACAGCACATGAAAAGGCATGCAGTAAAAGAGACATGAAAGGCCACGACAGGAGTTTAGGAGAGATGTATGGCAGGGAGGAATGAGTCATGGGAAACGAGACAAAAAAGGTAGGAGGGTAAAGATCTCAGCCTTGTAAAACCACGCTAAGAAATTCCATGGGCAGTTGCAGCAAATATGTCCATACCATTTGAGAGTGACCTGCAAAATCCCTAAGTCTCCAACAGTGCCAAATAATTAGACCTCACATTCCAACCTTCATATAGGATTGTTTTACTCTTCCCAGTTCACAGTATCAGAAATAGTATGCACTGGTGACTAAAACATCAGCCCAGACCTGGGCCTGCTATAGATCCAACCTCAGGCAATTAATTACATAGGCGGTTCATTTCCTGCACACACCAACCTACTAGAGGAAGATACGGATATTAATGAGATTGTCGTAAAAATCCAAAGCTTTTGAGCTGTTTGAAGCTTCTTATAGAACTACAAAGCATTATTATTTCATCCAGGAATAAGTGAGCCCCTAAAGTGGCCTCATTAACATCAAACAGCAGGCAGAGACACAGCCAAAATTGACTCCTGATTTCCAAATCCAGACCATTTCTCTTCCTGGAAGACAACTCACAAGAGCATTTTATTACTAAACGTAATTGACAGTAAATTTAGATGATGACAAACTTACAATACCATCTATTTTATAGTTCTTCCCTAAATCCTCTTTCTGTGACCAATAATGTACATGGAAACCTATTTCCAAAACCAAACAATTCCAGGCAGAATAGGAAATTTCAAAATAAAGAAAACATTTGGTGTGTTTTTTTCTTACCACTTGAATGCTCAGTGATAGAAGTTGAAGAATAAAATTCCCTTGTTGTGACTGCTGAGAGAATAATCAGGCACAGTGTAGTTGAGATTTCAGGAAAGAGTGTGTCCTATGTGTTTCTCAACAGAAAGGCACTAATCACAAATACATCAAGTCCAGATGAATGGTAGCACTTTTTGACCCAATAGCCACAAAGGCTTAGCAGATCCTGTGGAGCACCAATGACAAACTCAACCATATAATTTAGTGCTCTTCCATGCCACATCGTAAAAACCAGCAGCAAGTAACTAAAATATGGATTGAGGTGTCACAGAATACAAAAGTAAACCCTCCAAGATCATTTATTTTCAAATGAAACATATACCTCAAAGGTACCAGGAGATTTTGGAAACTTGATATTTAACCCAGAGAACTCTACTAGAAATGGAAGCTCCGGATACAGAGCATTACTAAATTCATTACAAACAGAACTAAAACATTCTTAGTTATGCCAGGAAGGATCACTTTAATTGAAAGATACCAGCAACAAAATAGAAACTTTCCTTACAACTTTTCACTCCTTCCTCAAGTTATGGTTAAACATCTATGTTTGGCAATGTACAATGCTAGGCATTACAGGAGTCACAAAATCCCTGCCATCAGCCCTGTCAATTAGAAAAAGAAGCAAATATGTAATATCAGTTAAAGTGTGATGACTACTTGCGGAAAGAGCAGAAAAACTACTCCGTGAATTGAGAAGGAGGTGTTACAGCTAGGTCAGGAAAGAAATGAAGAAGAGAGGGGAGGCTTACGGACACAATTTCCATATACAGAAAAGAAAGGAAAAACTTCAGAGTGTAGCGTGAGCAAAAGAGGAGAAAGAGAAGAGCCGTAAACATATCTGGAAAACAAACATTTCAATTTGGCCAGAGCCTAAGGCTAGTGAAGAATACAATATTCTTTCTACAATATTGCCAATTAAACTCTACAAGTACATTTTTTAATATATGAAATTTATTGTCAAATTGGTTTCCATACAACACCCAGTGCTCATCCCAAAAGATGCCCTCTTCAATGCCCATCACCTACCCTTCCCTCCCTCCCACCCTCCCCATCAACCCTCAGTTTGTTCTCAGTTTTTAAGAGTCTTTTATGCTCTGGCTCTCTCCCACTCTAACCTCATTTTTTTTCCTTCCCCTCCCCCATGGGTTTCTGTTAAGTTTCTCAGGATCCACATAAGTGTGAAAACATATGGTATCTGTCTTTCTCTGTATGGCTTATTTCACTTAGCATCACACTCTCCAGTTCCATCCACATTGCTACAAAGGGCCATATTTCATTCTTTCTCATTGCCACGTAGTACTCCATTGTGTATATAAACCACAATTTCTTTATCCATTCATCAGTTGATGGACATTTAGGCTTTTTCCACAATTTGGCTATTGTTGAGAGTGCTGCTATAAACATTGGGGTACAAGTGCCCCTATGCATCAATACTCCTGTATCCCTTGGGTAAATTCCTAGCAGTGCTATTTGCTGGGTCATAGGGTAGGTCTATTTTTAATTTTTTTGAGGAACCTCCACACTGTTTTCCAGAGCGGCTGCACCAATTTGCATTCCCACCAAAAGTGCAAGAGGGTTCCCGTTTCTCCACATCCTCTCCAGCATCTATAGTCTCCTGATTTGTTCATTTTAGCCACTCTGACTGGCATGAGGTGATATCTGAGTGTGGTTTTGATTTATATTTCCCTGATGAGGAGCGATGTTGAGCAACTTTTCATGTGCCTGTTGGCCATCTGGATGTCTTCTTTAGAGAAGTGTCTATTCATGTTTTCTGCCCATTTCTTCACTGGATTATTTGTTCTTTGGGTGTGGAGTTTGGTGAATTCTTTATAGATTTTGGATACTAGCCCTTTGTCCGATATGTCCTTTGCAAATATCTTTTTACATTCCATTGGTTGCCTTTTAGTTTTGTTGATTGTTTCCTTTGTGGTGCAGAAGCTTTTTGTCTTCATGAGGTCCCAATAGTTCATTTTTGCTTTTAATTCCCTTGCCTTTGGGATGTGTCAAGTAAGAAATTGCTGCGGCTAAGGTCACAGAGGTCTTTTCCTGCTTTCTCCTCTAGTGTTTTGATGGTTTCCTGTCTCACATTCAGGTCCTTTATCCATTTTGAGTTTATTTTTGTGAATGGTGTAAGAAAGTGGTCTAATTTCATTCTTCTGCATGTTGCTGCCCAGTTCTCCCAGCACCATTTATTAAAGAGACTGTCTTTTTTCCATTGGAAATTCTTTCCTGCTTTGTCAAAGATGAGTTGGCCATACTTTTGTGGGTCTAGTTCTGGGGTTTCTATTCTATTCCATTGGTCTAACTACAAGTACATTTTAAAACACTTACCTAAAGCCTCTCATCTACTTAGCAATGTACTAGGTACATGTAGGAGTGTGGCGAAAGATGTGTAGCAAAGAGAAGGAAAGAAAATAAAGTTCATCATAGGTATACTTCTTCAGGGAACCTCCCTCCACTGAACTCCTACTGAGAGGTCCCACCTCTAGGCCTCCTCAGTATCCTATGCACAGCTCACTAGAGCCTCTATCACAGTAAACTCAGTTGACTGACTTGCCACCTCCCACACTTGCTTGCGTACTGTTTGAAGACAAGAGAGACCTCTTATCTGACTCTGCATTTCTGGTAGTTGGCACAGTGTTTGACACAAAGAAGCCTCTTGAAAAATATTTGCTGAATGAATAATTGAATACATGAACTAACTTATTCAGTCAGTGAACTGATGTTTAAGATAGATTCTGCTCTCAGGAATCTGATACAGCAAGACATACTCTGGAATATTTCAGCAGAATACAAGAAGGCAATATATGGTATTTGGCAAAAATCAGTGTTTTAGGCAATAATATATCAAGGAGGTGAAAAAAATGAGGATAACTGAACCAGTTAACTTTAAAAGTCGCTTCCAAATCTGAATGTCCACATCAATAAAGGAAAAATGTGACCAGATCATACAGATCACTGAATGTCAAGATATGAAGCTTCCAATTTTTTAATGGGAAACAAAACTTATCTTAAAGAGGTATTTTAAAAGGGTAGATTATGAGAAGTATCCTTCCAAGTCTAGAAGAAAATCAGAAATCCAAGTGAGGAAATAAAGGCCTGAATGCCAATGGAAATGGGAAGCAAAGGCTGAATACAAAAGGGAAAAAAGTAGAAGCATGAGGATTTACTGACTAAACAACTCTGACAAGTAAAGGAAAGAAAAAGAGATAATCCAAAAAGACAATCCAAAATTTAGACAAACATTGCTAAGAGAATGGTGGTACCTAAGCCCCTTCCAACCCCCCCTTAAAAAGCAAACAATTCTCTCACTTCAAAAGAAAAACAATGCTCAAAGTGTATTCTTGAATTAGAATCACCTAGAGTAAGTGTTTGCAGTGATGATTCCTGGGTCTTATCTCCAAAACTACTAAATCAAAATCGAGTGTACTGGCAATTGCGAATCTATAAACGTGCATTTTGTAACAGGCTGACCACGTACGTGATCCTCATCCAGACTAAAGTTTGAGATTCACAGCCTTCATTATTCCTATCTGAATATAACTGAGCTTGCTTTAAAGTAATTAAATATCAGTATCAAAAGTGAAAACAAATTATGTCTTATAAGCCTTTCATATTAACTGATTACATTCTATTAACTGAGTATAAATAGATGAAGCCTCAAAAGAACAAACCTACAGTTTTCATGCTTCCTCCAATCCTAAATTGCACAAGTGATTATCATTTAATTTAATCTATTAAACTTGAAAGCATATATAAATGTGATATGCTATTTAACATTATAAATCCTCTTAATTGTCATCATTTCACAATAGTCACATATCCCATGCATTTTTACCATTATAAAAGATCCACATAATGGATATGGTGTGCATTTTTAGTCCTAGATGGAGATAGACTTAATAGATTGGTATGTTGGTAAATTACCATAGTTCAAAGACAGTGAGCTTCTTTGAGATTAAACTTACACATTAAGGAAACCTACACATTGCTTCCTCATCCAGTCACTCCTGGAGTTATTACCAAATGAATTCCTAGGCACATATTTCAAAGACTAAGTCATGGAGCATTCAAATCTTTGTATTGTGACCCCAGCATAGCACTGCCAGTATCCCTACTTGGCAGGAGTTGAGGCAGAGACCTGGGTGGAAAACTGAAAAGCAGATCTCCTCAATATTGCTTAAGCTCCGGCAGGCTTGAATGAATTATACAGATATTTTTCTCAACCTCTCAAAATAAGTATATTTTACTTCTTACCAGTAGCAATGCCACAATTCATTCGTCCCCTTTGGACAAGAGCCATAGAAGTTAAAGAAGGAATATAATATAATGATATACTACCTCCATCAGTTAACTTCTGCTTAGTCACAAACATTTGCTTATGTTCAGAGTTTTGAATCTAAGAAACCTTGACAATAATTCACAAAAGGCAGATTGCCACTTATGAACGGGATAGTACATTAACTTGCTATTTGCACAATATTGAAACATGTAGACAAAAATTTATAGCTGTTGCCTGATGAATTTATATTTTCTTCCCTCCTTGGGAAAAATCATGCAACCAAAAATAATAAAATGAAAATCTATAATGAAGTGTTGCCTAGATGTTAAGTTCTAAATATTGCCATCAGTACGATAACAACAATAAAGTTACTGAAGATACCATAATCCTCCAAGTCTGTTTCTTTTCCCAGCATGAATTTGTACTTTCTTTTCCCTATTCTCCCTTCCAACAAAAAACATACCCTCCAAAAACTCAAAATCTTGATTTTTATTGAAATTTAGCTGGTAGAGGAGACAAAAGTCTCTCTCAAACACAGTTCCCCCAAATCAGTAAGAATTTCTAGCAAAAACGATCATTGGTTTTCATACGGTCATTTTCGTACTTCATTTCTACTATGAATTATTCTTTTAAAAATATTCATAATAACACTTGTATTTCTTGCCAGTATTCTTCCTATGTCACATATTTTTTATAAAAATCATTCCATATACGCATCTTTGTATCTGGCTTTTTTCACTCATACTGTACTCTATTATTTTTAATTCAGGGATAGTCACAACAATTAATCAGCATTTTCTATGGGGTGGCAACTTGACATACATTCAATCCTTTTAACAAGCTTGTCAAAATAGCCATTATTCCCACAACTTCATGGGCAATTAATCTTTGACAAAGCAGAAAAGAATGTCCAATGGGAAAAAGTCTCTTCAACAAATAGTGTTGGGAAAACTAGAGAGTAACATGCAAAAGAAACTGGGCCACTTTCTTACATCATACACAAAAATAAATTCAAAATGGACTAAAGACCTAAATGTGAGGACTGAGACCATAAAAATTCTAGAAGAGAACAAAGGCAGTAACCTTTTTGACATCAGCTGTAGCAACTTCTTTCTAGATATGTCTCCTGAGGCAAAGGAAACAATAGCAAAAATCAACTATTGGGACTACATCAAAATAAAAAGCTTCTGCACAGCAAAGGAAACGATCAACAAACTAAAGGGCAACCTACAAAACGGATGAAGGTATTTGCAAATAACATATACGATAGGCTTAGTATCCAAAATATATAAAGAACTTATAAAACTCAACCTTCAGAAAACAAATAATCCAATTACAAAATGAGAAGATGTGAACAGACATTTCTCCACAGAATACCTACAGATGGCCAACAGACACGTGAAAAGATATTCATCATCACTTACCATCAGGGAAATGCAAATCAAAACTACAATGAAATATCACCTCACGTCTATCAAAATGGCTAAAATCAACAACACAATAAACAAAAGGTGTTGACAAGGATGTGGAGCAAAAGGTACCCTCTTGCACTGTTGGTGGGAATGCCAACTGGAGCACCCACTCTGGAAAACAGTATGGAGGTTTCTCAAAAAGTCAAAAGAAATTTATAAAGGTTAAAAATAGAACTATGCTATGATCCAGCAATCATACTACTGGATATTTACTCAAAGAATACAAAGACACTAATGCAAAGGGATACATACACCCTATGTTTATAGCAGAATCATTTACAATATGCAAGATATCAAAGCAGCCCAAGTGTTCATCTTTTGATGAATGAATAAAAAAGATACAGTATGTATATGTGTGTGTGTGTGTGTGTGTGTGTGTGTGTGTGTGTGTGTAGAGAGAGAGAGATGTACAATGGAATATTATTCAGCCATTAAAAAGAACAGAATCTTGCCATTTGCAATGGCATGGATGGAGCTAAAGAGTAAAATGCTAAGTGAAATAAGTCAGAGAAAGACAAAAATACCATATGACTTCACTCATATGCAGAATTTAAGAAACAAAACAAATGAGCAGAGGGAAAAAAGAGAGAGACAAATCAAGAAACAGGCTCTTAATTACAGAGAACAAACTGATGGTTACCCGAGGGGAGTGAGGTTGGGGGACAGGTTAAATAGGTGATGGGGATTAAGGAGTACACTTGTGATGAGCACTGCGTGATGCATGAATTGTTGAATCACTATATTATATACCTGAAACTAACATAATACTGTATGTTAACCACCTGGAATTATAAGAAAAACTTTAAAAGCCAAAAAAATAAATAAATAAATAGCCATTATTATCCCCTTTACAGCCAGGATAAGGACACTGACCATCAAACAGCTGCTCATAGCAAAATGAGGATTCCAGTTCAGGTCGACCTCTCTCCAAATCCTTTATCAATCTCTACACTATACTGCCTTTCAAATATTTTACAACATATAAATGATATCCTCTAAATCACCACAATTACAATTTTATCAAAGAAACTAGTCTTTTTTTAATATTCAGCTTTTTGTAAAAAAAAAAAAAAAATTAATCAGCAATATACACACCAAAAGTCATGATTCCAAAGATTCAACATCCAAACTTACTTGTAACTTTCCACTTGTCGACAGGAAGAGACAGTAATGAAGGAATCAGTACGAGAACTGTAAGCAAGAGGCCCAGGTAAAAGAGAACCAGGGAGAAATCTCCCAAAAGCATAGCTTTCCTGTTCAAACACCATCAGCATCCCGTCCATAGACTGGATACAAATTAAATCTCGACCTAAAGAAAAATTAGAGGAAATTAGGTGACCTTTTTATAATGGTTTTCATTTATCACTATCCATCACAAATATGTCATAGTTAATTTATCCCCAGGGTCAATACAAGCAGCTTAAATTTTAAATTACAAACTGATAAAGCTATCAGATTACTATATATCAGTATGTATACATTTCCCAATTTTTAAATTATTCAGATGTCTATAATTTTAAGTATACTTATTTTCACTTACTATAATGCTAAAATCTCTACCTCAAGATAGATAACCTCTAGGAAAAAATCATGACCCTTGTAAGATATCATTTTTTCCAAAATCAGAAATAAAACTGTTCAGCAGAGGCTACTTCTCTTCTTCATAGGTCAATCTCATACTTTCAAATGACTTAGACATCAGTTAAACACAACAGACCAAATCCACAGACATGTATTAAGCACTAGTTGTACACAAATCACAGTGTTAACTACTACTAGAAATGAAAAATACTAATATTGAAAAATACCATTCACTGATTGAATTGTTTCCTGCCCTAGAAACAGACAAAATATCTATAAAATACATATCAAATAACTCAAAAAAGACTAACAGTCTGGGCTCAGTCTGTGCTCCGAGTAGGAGCAATTACTAGCCCTATCCATCTGAAAAAGAGAAATGTCGTATTATAAGGTATTAGGAGTTATTAAATGGATTTAATATACTTTGGTATTGCTCAGTCATTTGCCAAAAAAAAAAAAAAAAAAACTTGTGCCAGAGATGCTGTTTCCTCTAGTAGCCATTCTTTTGATACCTGAATTATCACTAGACACATGGCCATGCAGCACACAAGCTTACTTTCCTATTTCAGATACAAGCCTATTATAGATATAATTATATGATTATGTTCTTGCCAGTGAGATAGGAGCAGAGGTGATATGTACAACATCCAGATATGCCCTTAAAAGGACTGAGTATACACTTCTCTCTGCTGTTCCCAGCATGATGGTGGGGCTGGAATAGCTATCTTGGCCTCACAGAAAGAAGCCACATATTGAAGATAACAGACTCCTCCCCCTCCCCACCCCCACTACAGCCCTGGACCACTTTATCTCCTTATCTTTCTTATTTCTTATTTAAACCATCATTAATTTTGCATCTTTGTTAATGCATTCAAATGTCTGTATTGTAAATAACACAGAACTTACCTGAACCTAAAGATCCATCAGCATTGCTGACTCTTAAAATTTAGTTTCATTTGATTGGATCCTGGTACCAAAAAACAACCAGGTATAGAAGACATTGGAACAACTGGGGAAATTGGAATATGACCACATGTTAGGAACTGTTAAGTTTCTTAAGTGTGATCATGGTATTATGATTATGAAAGAGAACGTTCTTTATTGGGAGATATATGCTATAATATTTATGAGTGAAGTAGCACAAGATCTGTACCTTACTTTTAAGTGGTTCGTTAGAAAACATCTG
The DNA here is from genome assembly GCF_018350195.1 of Panthera tigris. Taxonomy (NCBI): domain Eukaryota; kingdom Metazoa; phylum Chordata; class Mammalia; order Carnivora; family Felidae; genus Panthera; species Panthera tigris. The sequence continues at coordinate 122,888,661 of NC_056661.1, read as the reverse complement.
TGTGTGTATACACATGCATATATACATTGACAACTATTGACTCTAGATGGTGGAAATATGGTGTTCATGTTACTTTTTCTGGAATTCAAATTTCTTCACAATAAAAATATAGACAAACAAAATACAGCATTTAAATATATACCTTTTGTATATAAATGCACTTTCTTAACAATCAGAGAGGGAACTGAACATTGGTGAATTGAGTGGGACCGGGGAGGAGAACAATAAATTTAATCTTAATAAGTCAAGAATCAGAGAGACAAAAAAAAAAAAAAGGAATCAAAGAGACAAAAGAAATCCAATCAATAAAAAATTTATGCAATGACTCTGACCTTTGATGGAGAATATTACTGTAGCCAAAATGTATTCTTGATGTCTGTATTATTAAAGAATATGAGGTTAGAGTATGTGTATTTCCAAGTAGAAGTGCCAACAAAATTTGAATTCATTTCAGTATGTTGAATGTCACTGAACTACAAATCTTCAGACTCCCAAAGACCTAAAAGAAGTGGTCCTTATAATGTGGGTTCCAAGACCACCAGCATCAGCATCATCTTGGAAATGCAAATTCTAGGGCTCCTCTCTAGCTCTACTAAATCAGAAACTCTAGTGATAGGGTCCAGCAATTCTAGGTTTTATGAAGCCCTAGAGGCTATCTGATGCATGCTAAAGTTTGATAACCACTGCCTTAGCATGGTAAAACAAAGAGCTAGAGCTTGAAAAAAACTTGAGCCCCACAGAAAACTTGGCTCCTTAGCATGGCACTATATGAAGTCTTATTTCCTGAAATTCTAGCAATATAGAAGAGAGTGTTTATACTGCAATGTCCACATGGGCTGCCTCCAGAGTCAGATAATCTGGGCTTTGAGTCTAACTCCACCAATTATTAGCTGTGGGCTCCAGCTCAAGTTTCCCTATCTGCAAGATGGCACACCTACCTTAGTTAGCTTTTGTGAGAATTAAATGAAGTAATGGATGAAAACTAAATCCAGCAGGTGGCAAATACTCCATCACATTATAACTTTATAAGTATTTTCTAAGTCTCATACTACATGTGTATTAATGTTTAACTACCTGCTGATTCCCACATACATCATAATGGTGTATGGTTCCTTGATTTTGCTTATATTATGACCTTTCCCAAAAAAATTCTTACATTTATTCTCCTGGTCTAATGAACATCTGCTGGCAGCCTCTTGGTCATCCATTCTCCTCTCCTCCTATCTCTAGTCACGAGATATGAAGAAGACTGACTATATTCTAAGCTTGACAATAGGCCCTGGCTTACCAATTAGTGTCTCACTAGTCACAGTGATTGGTTCAGGGATAGGTATAATTTACAGCTAAAATTAACTTTCTGGGTTTATCTAGAACTAGAGAAAAACGTACTCTTCCCCCTGAGGAATATGTGAGGAAGATAAAAGTCTCAAATCACAGAGGTCATTTGGCTTTTGCAAAGGAACAATTAAGAGAAGGCCATGGAAGACACGTTTGAGCCACAGTATCAGGTCTCACTTGGAGCCAAACCTACCTGGGAACATTTCAGGGAATAAATTCCATAAATACTGAAGCCACCTTGAGCCACTCTGTCCCTGAATCAAGTCAATCAACCCATTTGTCCTCTGAGAGACATCACAACATTAGGCTCATCTCTTTCCCCCTCAACCACCCTCCACGTGTGATCCCATCCTCACCTCCATCTTACAACTAATCATCAATTGAAATGATCTGTTTTTGTGTTTCTTGTTCACCCTAAACTAAACGCAAAGGCAGGAGCCATGTCTTACTCATCTTTGTAAATCCAACAGCGATAAAATACCTGGCACATAACAGATGCACTAATAAATGTCTCTTAAACTGAAGTAAGCTAGGCAAAATAATTTATTCATCTAAAGTTCAGATTGGCTGAGATTTTATTCTATGTGTTTCACATACTGCATTTGAAGTATGTGAAAAATGCTTTATTTATTACAATCCTGGCTGCTGAATTTAGAAAAATGTAGGGATCAATCCAAAACATTACTCAAAAATAAATAAATAAATCCTTCAAATCGCTGCTTTGGAAGCCACTTCAGAATACATACCAAAGGCTCCCCTTACAGATAATGGGAACAGAAAGAACAGTCCAGAGAAGCCATGAAAGTTTTGTAGTTCTGATAAAACACAGCCAACAGGAAGCCTTCATAAAAGCGATAGGATTTCAGGAGCTATTTAAATGACCTAGCCCTGAACTGTACTCAAAGAGTCCTTACCACATGCTCAGTATTCTATTAGGAGCTGTAAGAAATATAGAACAACAGGAATAAAAATTACTATTGACATTTACTGAGCACCTGTTCTATTCCTTCCTTTGTACTAAACATTTACCCAGCAAATTAGCTATAATCTTTAATAACTCCAAAAGGTGAACAACAGTCCCATTTGACATGAGAAGACTGAAAAGCACAGAGCTTAAATAATTTGCCTCATGCCAAAGAGTGAGAAAATGACAGAGCTAGGACTCAAATGAAATCTCACTCTGTTATATCTTACATGTTCCCAAGGAGGCTCCATTATACCACACTAGATCCATTTTAAAAATTAACATAAGCTAACATATAAAATCGAAGTGATGTGAAACAGACTAAGTACTACAGACCATCAAAGAGCTTCATTACAGTGAGTCTGAGAAAGATTTCATGAGGTAGGATGTATCCCTAAACTGAGAAGGATAGGGATAATGAAGAGCATTCAAAGGTATGAGTAGAGAAAGTTTTGGGGAGGGAAAAGGAACATACTAGAAGACGCAGAAGCAATTAGACTTGACCTAGTGCAAGGCAACAAGTTTTACCAACAGGGCATGAAACATAAAAGCAAGCAGTAGATTGAAAAGATGACAATATCTTAATGATGCTTCCTCAAAAATGATGACTTAATTATACAGAGAAAAATAAAATAGCTTTTAAAGTTGAAATAATTAGGAAGGTTGGAGATTTCATCAGAACTTAAAATCTGGATATTTATCCTATTGATCTTTAACCATGATGAGAAAAAACTAACCATTGTGATTTCAAACCTTATTTGCGAGATCTGGGAAAGAGTTGAGAAAGGACTTAGCAAAATCATTTTGAAAGGGTATTAAAAATCATTCTCTTTTCATTTTCAAAGGCAAAGAAAAATTTCGTGTCTGTGGGGATGGGGAGATAGAGGCACGAAAGTTCTATTATGGCAGCCTTGCAAAATGAACACAATAAATACTGTGTTTCATTTCCTGGTGTTAAAATATCATGTAGCCAAGGCTTTAACATGATGCACAAACATGTTGGACTGACTGTTTAATTAACAGTTTTCTCTACTAAATTATAATCTATTCATTAAAGTGGTGTATAGCACTGTGTGTGCATGCATGCGTGCATGTGTGTGTGTCCCCATGCTCACAAGTTCTTTTTACCATGCATGACCCAGAGCACTTTCCATCATTCACTATTATAGCAACAAGGGCCCCATGGTGGGCAGTCCTGAACACCATTTCCTCCATTTCTCTGCTGTCTTTTTCTTCCTGTGGAATCTACACAGCAAAGTAGAATGGCATACATAAAAGAAGACTACCATTACTCAGCATGCTACATGTTTTCTGAATCTCTCTATGCTCATATTTCTTTTACGCATTGAGTAAAAATACAAGTGAAGAAATGCAAACGTGACCTGTGGCCAAGCATATATTGCACTTCAGTGTGCAGCTGTCAAAAATACTTGATCTTTCTCCAAGCCTGAAAAACACATGAAAAACAGCTGTATAGGTAGTCAAAAAGGCAGACAGGAAACATCAAGAGACTGATACATAAGAACAGAAGAGTCCAACAGTCTGTGGAACTTCCGCTTGCTCCTTTTACACATGCACACACGGAAAAATTTTTGTTGTTGTTGTTACAGAAAAACTGAAACACTAACTCATTAATCTTTATTGCAAACCTAACTCAAAAATCATACAACATGCTTGCTATGAGCAAGGACATAAAAATGTTAAGGGTAGAATTTCAACAGATACTGACCTAAAAACAAATGGTGGGTGCATTTCTAGGGCTTGCAGGATTTAAAAAAAAAAAATTTTAATGTTTATTTTTGAGACAGAGAGAGACAGAGTATGAGCAGGGGAGAGGCAGAAAGAGAGGGAGACACAGAATCTGAAGCAGGCTCCAGGCTCTGGGCTGTCAGCACAGCACCCGACATGAGGCTCGAACCCACGAACTGTGAGATCATGACCTGAGCTGAAGTCAGACACTCAGCCGACTGAACCAACCAGGAGCCCCTAGAGCTTGCAGGATTTTAAATTCACCATTAAATATCATTTTTGTACTTTTTTTTATTTTAACCTGTTTTATTTTTTATTTCTTAAAGCATTTTTGTACTTTTTAATTCATATCATCATGTAAATAAAACTACCATAATTTTGAAATACATGATACTATTTGATTATGCTTAATAACTAATAATTGGCAATTAATTGAATGAAAGAATAGCTAGCTTCTTTCTTATTACTCTCTCCCTCATATTTTTTTATTTGAGCATTCTAAAAGCAATTAGTGTCTGATAATAATGTAATATTCAAGGAGATTCTAAGTTTAAAACCTTAGTTATATATAAATAAATAAAATTTAAAGCCCTAACCAAACAGAGGAAATCAACAAATAGAACACATGTGTTGAGCTAAATAGCTAATATTTTTAAATATGTACCAGGGAAAAATTACACAAATTCTCAACTATTATTCAAGAGTTTCCCCCAATAAATAACTTCATGAGACTAATTAAGACTCAAGAAAATAAAAGTTGAGTCTACATACTAACTCTTCCTATGAACTTGCCTTTTGACATTTTAATGTGTCTCATTTTAATAGGTACTTTAATAGCCTTACAAAGACCACTAGTGTGTGTTCGACCAAGCTATTTATCACAATTTTCCCCTTAAACTGTGAACAAGTTTAATAACATATTATAACGAAATTACAACCATTCGTTAAATTAGCATTATATGTGATGGATTCAATATGAATGCAATGTTAGAGTTTAAATGAAGGCCCTAAACATTATATTATCACTTGCATAAGATATTGGGTGAATTACTTTGTCCAATGTAATGATCATGAAAGGTCTGATAACATTCTCCAGAACTCACATTCATTGAACAAATTCCACAAACATTCACTGTTACACCTAGTACATGCTAGGAGAGCCACAGCTGCCACCCTCAGAAAGGTCAGTGAATATGGGAGTTAACCAGTTAAATATTATAATTATGTAAGAACAGAGACATATTAGACTAAGTTAACAGGCAATGCAACTTGATTAACAGCGTCTGGAAGAATCAAGAAACGCCTCAAAACAGAGATAACACCTGGGTCTTGCAGGTTGAGAAAGTTTGCCAGACCATCAGAGAAACAAAAGCAGAGAGGGCACACTGCACAGACACATGGATCATAAGAGAACTACCTTGGGAGAGGAGTGAGAACAGTGAACTCTGGGGGAGGGTGTTAGGTGGAGGGAGACTGCTGATGAATACGGCAGGGATGCTCATCAGAACTGATGGCAAAGTCACAACCACAACTTGAGACCAGAGTTGCTGCATCCTTATTTTAGCCCTGAAAGCTCTGTCAGTTTCCTTACTGTAAAGTAGTGGTATGAAAAGATTATATGATGTTGCTATAAGGTAAAATATAATGAAAATATATAGCACCTGATCCTGATAAGCATTCAATAAGTGGTAAGTAAGTAATATTATTGGATTGCCCTCTTCCTTACAGACCAAATCATGTGAAAAAAAACCTTTAAGCTGAAGAGGAAGAAGGTGCTTCAGAGCAAAAAGGACAAGTTTAATGTAAGAAGGAGTACTCAATCGGAAAATTATCCTTTTTGTCAAAGCAAAGGGTCTTTAAGAATTTAAGAACTATGGAAAATCTTTCAAAGCTTAGGTCTGTGTGAACTACTGGCTATTCAAGATGATTTTTTGCCTATTTTAAGTTTACTTTCCCCAAAACAGCAATTTCCCTCACATTAAAATCTCTAAAGAAATGTACTGTGAGTGTGAAGGACTCCTGGGTGGCGCAGTCGGTTGGGCATCCGACTTCAGCTCAGGTCATGATCTCGCGGTCCGTGAGTTTGAGCCCCGCGTTGGTCTCTGTGCTGACAGCTCAGAGCCTGGAGCCTGTTTCGGATTCTGTGTCTCCCCCTCTCTCTGCCCCTCCCATGCTCATGCTCTCTCTCTGTCTCTATGTCTCTCAATAACAAATACACGTTAAAAAAAAATTTTTTTTAAAGAAAAAGAAAAGAAACGTATTATGAGTGTGCCAGAAAGCCCTATCTGGGAATGCACTGTCCCTGCCTCCGCATCCTTCCCCCAACACACACATATCTATAATCTTCCCTCACTTCTTTTATTAACGTTTTATGCAGGATTACCCTGAGTGACATAAGAAACACAAGACAGATGATGTCATACAGGATGCTTCTTAGCAGCATTCTTTTCTTCTCTCTCATAAAAAAAAAAAAACAAAAAAAAAAAAAAAAAAAAACTTAAAGAATATAATGTTGAGGGTATAAAATTTTTAAGTAACTAGTTTCAAAGTGAGGTAGATGTCTCAAGGTAATTCCTGTCAGTCATGATAGGAAACCAAAAACCAAAAGAAAATACTAACAAACAGAAAACATTTTAAATACCTCTTCATTTTGTACAAATATTCTTCATTTGCAATATTATTCATTCCATAGAGCAATAACCCCAAAAGCTAAACATTTGCTTTTTATATATTGTTAACGCTCTTAATCCTAAAATCATGAGTGTATCCAAAGAAAGAACAAAAAAACTATGGAGTACACTAGAGTCAGTCAAGCCAATTAAATTAGGTTGTGAAAAAAATAACTAAAGGCAAGAAATTCCCAGCTGAGGTTCAGCTTCATCTAAACTCATACAATTTTTAAAAAGTAAATAAAAAAGAATTAGGGATAAAGACAACGGTAACTTTAAATTTCCTGAACTGTCAATTCTTATCACAAAGTTTGGTGTGCCATTTAACCATTGTTTGGTCTAATAAATTTCCTTGGATTCTTCTAAAAGAAGCAGTTAAAATACCTTATCTTTAATAAAACTCATAAAAACAAATATACCAAAGCCATCATCTTAATATACATATACAATCATGTTATCAACCCATTCAAAAGCTTCAAAGGTACTCCAGTGTCTCCAGAAATAAGTATAAATTAAAAAGCAGGAAATCCAAAAAAACTCTTTAATGTGTCTGCCAAATGAACTTTGACTACTCTCTCTCATCCAGTCCCAACCACCAAACACTTCAGGTAACATAAGCCTGCCCTAAATGTCCTTATGCATTTGTTAGTGTAGTTCAATTAATCTCAGGTGTCAATCTCTTCCTTAACATCACAAAATCCTTCTACACATCCTCTATCTCAGGACACATCCCCATCATTTCGAGGCCTTCTCCAATCCCCTCTAGGCATAAATAACCCAGTCTCCCTCTATCCTCAGTGCATTCTGCATCACTCACTATTAATACTAACAATATTTTTCCTGGTGATATGGTGAAATTCAGCATCTCTCTCTCCCATATCGAACTTCCATAAACGAAGCATAAAATATGCTTGAAGATATTTTACTTTCATTATCTAGCTCACAGTATTGAGACTAATCCCTTATATGTTGGGACTCAAAACATCTGTTCAAATCAACTAAACCATCACAAAATTAAAAACCCATGTCAGACTGTAGTACTAGGTACCAGGATGCCAATGATCCTCAAGTGGGCCAAGATATTTAACAATATCACCATATTCACAAGAAAACACCTTAAGATCTGGCAGTATGCATTATTTACCACATCTCCCTACCCCAAACAGTCCCTAGTATATAGTAGAGTTCAACAGCTCAATAAATATTTGAATGAATGAATGAATGAATGAATGGTGCCAAAGTAAAAATGGCATAGTAAAGGCCCTGAAATAGTTTTAATATGTGACATTTAATAATTGGAATTCTAGGGGCACCTGAGTGGCTCAGTCGGTTAAGCATCTGACTCTTGGTTTCGGCTCAAGCCGTAATCTCGCAGTTCATGGGGTCGAGCCCCACATCGGGGTCTATGCTGATGTACGAAGCCTGCTTGGGATTCTCACACTCTCTCCCTCTCTCTGCCCCTCTCCCACTTGCACACTCTCTTCCTCAAAATAAATAAATATTTAAATAAATAATAATAATTGGAATTCTAAATTATTTTTTTATTTTTTTAGTGTTTATTTATTTTGAGAGAGAGAGACAGAGCATGAACAGGGTAGGGTCAGAGAGAGGGAGACACAGAATCTGAAGTAGACTCCAGGCTCTGCACTGTCAGCACAGAGCCTGATGCAGGTCTCAAATTCACAAACTGTGAGATCATGACCTGAGCTGAAGTCGGATGCTTCACCAACTGAGCCACCCAGGTGCCCCCAGAATTCTAAATTATTTTAGGTCTTAGTACTATGGTAAAAAATCACAGTACTCATTGTATGTCCAACATTAGATATACTAAGAAATATTGAAGAAAGAGAAAAGGTTAAAGATAACTTAGCTCCTAAGAAAGAGAAACTCTAGGGGTGCCTGGGTGGGTCAGTCAGGCATCTGACTCTTGATTTCAGCTCAGATCATAATCTCACAGTTTTGGGTTCAAGCCCCAAGTCAGACTCTGCACTAATAGTGCACTGTTAGAGCAGAGCCTGCTTGGATTCTCTCTCTCCCTCTCTCTCCGCCCCTTCCCTGCTTGTGCACACGTGCACACTCTCCCTAAATAAATAAACAAACACACTTTAAAAAAAAAAAAAAAAAAAAGGAAAACTCTAATGGAAAGGCACAGGAAATAAAGGTAGGGTTGAGAGGACACCAAAAGGAAAATATGTAAATGAATGTGAAAAACACTCAACTATAGAGAATTGGGGAAGCCCAAAGAGGATACCAAAGGAATAGAATGATCTTTGGATCCATCAGTATTTCATAAATCTCTAACTTCAAAAACATACACAGATTAAGTCCTAAAGTTTTAGTAATTATTAGAATTCTGTGTACAAAGTCTTTTTCTGGGTAATATGAAAAAAGGGATTGTTACCAGAGGAAAAGTACCCAAAAAAAGGATAGTAAATAGGAGACTCTCTGGCTATTACCTATTCCCAGAGCTGGATTGTATATCATAAAACAACAAATTGGAAAAAGTATCAAATGCAGATTAAAGTATTAATATATAGCGGAAAGAGCAATGATTTTGAACAACAACAAAACAAAAAAATGATAAGGTTTTGGATCCTGACTCTGACACAACCTAGATATGTGGCTTTGACTACTTTGCTTAATTCAGTCTGTTTCTTCAAATAGGCAAAATAAACCTTATCACAACCTCTGTACCTCATTGGGTTGCTATGAATATTAAAGGGAACATATGCCAAATACCCAGTTTAGCATCTGCAACATGGTAGGAATTATGTCAGTCTTAATCCCAAAATTTGCATGCTAAAAAATAATAATAATAATAATAATAATAATAATAACAATAATTTTTTTTTAAAAACTAACTTTCCTTAGTATCTACACTTATCTATATCTCAGATAGTTTAGCCATTAAGTCTCACTTCCTAGATACAAAAGGGTAGAAAACACCTCAGGGGAAAATTAGGACAAAAGGTGACCAGGAAGTTGGAAATGGTTCAGTTCAGAAATCCCAATCTCTATTTGTGAAACTACTTGCTAAAAACAGTGATTCCAGGTTCTTGAATTTCACTGATCATCATAGATTGTCAACCTTGTGAACTGCCCAATCAGAAGATTTTTTTAAAAAACAGAAACCGTTATCACGAACATTTTTCTATTAAGACAATACAGGGGCACCTGGATGGCTCAGTCGGTTAAGCGTCCGACTTCAGCTTGCGGTTTGTGAGTTTGAGCCCTGCATCGGGCGCTGTGCTGACAGCGCAGAGCCTGGAGCCTGCTTCAGATTCTGTCTCTCCTCTTCTCTCTGCCCCTCCCCTGCTCATGCTCTGTCTCTCAATAATAATAAATAAACATTAAAAATTTTTTTAAAAAGACAATATAATACAAATAAGTAGGAGGTACAAAATGAGAAAATGTTAGCACTAAGTACAGCCTTTAACTGAGCAATTTTTTAGCTCTATAAAAAATTTAGTTCATTAGCTATTTTTCTCATTGCCTTAAAATCATTCAAAACTTTAACACAGGATAGTACTTGAGAACGACTATTTTATCCAAGCATTAACCACTTTTAAAGAACTTCCCACACTAGCACTTAACAGCCGCTATTGTAAAGAACTCAGAAAAACAAGCACAAAACGTTTTTCCTTTACAAGAACAAAGGAAAAACTTGTTCCAAAACCTATTAAGGCCTAGGTGAGGAAACAAGCATTTTCCAAAGACATTTTGGCTTTTTATAATCTCACCACTATCAGGCTTCTGGAATCCATAAGTGAGGCAAAGGCTCCCTCTGCTGACAAGTAGAAAAGAATCTAATCCTATCAAAAGGCAATTGACTTTTTAAAAATCTTCCCAACATTGACTGGATATTGCATGCTCTTACTAGTTTTTTTAATCAAAGACTAATTTTTACTCTATGCCCTAAAACACTGGAATATAACACCATCTGATATGAACATGAAAGAGATGTATAACTAGGTAACACTGAATATTTCAATAAATCTTTCTAAACCAGCTTTCAAATTTCTTGGTTTCTGCTCTATACTCTAAAGGTTAACTGAACTGTAACGTCATACAAAGAGGATATTAAACAAAGAAAGATAAAGAATTGAGGGTCTCAAGAGGTTATATGGAAAAAAGGAAGCAGTGTATGAATTCATTGATGACCTCTCATAGAAATCTCATTAAATTAATAGGAGCAAATTAAAAACTTCAAAATCAACAATGATAGCAGTTTACAAGTGCTGACACATAGATAATTAGCATATCCAACTTTAGCAACTATTCTGTAACTCGGGAAGATCAAGAACTATCCTTCTCATGTCACTGTGGACAGACTAAAGGCTCAAGAAAGTTCAATGATTTGTTAGGGACGTACAGCTGAGAAGTAGCAGGGCAGGAACACAACCCTATAAATCTAATCTCTAGTCTTTTTCCTCCAAGTGAAAACTAAGCAAAAAGTAGTACTCTAATGACATAATCTCTAAATCCCTCTGTGATTACAAATTCAACATGGCCTATTATCACAACTGCACTTTGTACGCTTATAACTTTCGTCACATTTAAATACAAAATGTCAATTATTTCACTTTGGCAGACAAAGCTTGATATAACCACTTGCTGTTTCTTTGATATAGTATCTTCCTTCACTCTTGTCTTATTTACAAAAGAACTGCTTGCAAAGATAAATAAAATTAAATTATTAAGTATATGAGAGTAACAGATAAAACCCTGATTTTCCCATTAAATTATTGAATAAAACGTTTGTTAAAAACAGTATTTTTAAGCACATCAATACGCTGCCCAAAAAAAAAAAAAAAAAGAAAAAGAAAAAGAAACAAAGAAAAAAGAAATAAAATTCAGAAGCCAAACAGTAAATGAAAGTGAGAACCAAAAAAGGTAAACAGAGCCTGTGGGCATTTTCCTAAACTAGATAACTTTCAGCTTCAGTTTTCAAGGTCTCAAATGACATATGGTAAAGGAGAAAAACCTTGGCGCCCACTCTATGTAGGGAATCTAATTGATCCTGTATATTATCTCCCTCCCCACAGTAGAAAGCTAAAACCACACAGGGCTCTACCCTCAATGTAAGGAGAACTTAGAAATAGCATTCCCCTCAAGCCAAAGAGAAAGCAAAATAAAATGCACATCTAAAAACCTGGAATCAGATGAAGGAAAAAAAAATCTCTCCTAAGAATTCATAACCCCCAGCCTGATCTTAATGTGGGTTTTCAGACCAAATTCACTCTATTGGCTTGCCCAAGAAGCCTTAATCTATGAATTTAGTATAAAGGGATCCTGGGTTAACAGAACAACCAAGTACCTGACAAAAGAAAACTGAAATCTCTGAATGAACACACCAATCATTCCCATGGATAAAGTTCCAAAGAATATGACCTTACAGGCAAAATCACAATATACAAGGAATTGAAGGCAGTAAGAGCAAAAGACAGCAAAAATAATAGAGAACACTATCAGAACAATGAAGACTTCATATACTAAAATTATAAACAGAGAATATAAAAATACTACATTTTATATTTAAAGAAATAAAAACAGATAGTAAAAATGTGCTTAAGGGACTTATCAATGACCAAGCAGATTTTTTAATAAACTTTGAAAAATAAAAAATATAATAATTAGACTTAACAAAGTTAACAGAACTCCAAAAGTAGTTTCAACAGAAATTAGTCTCTAAATAGCAGTGATTTAGGAAACAAGAAAATAAAGAAATAATCTAAAATGCACTAATGAGAAACACAGAGATAGAAATGCAAGTGAACTTAAGAGACATAAACAGTAGAGGAAGATGGGCCAACATATACCTACTTGGATTTCCATTAGGAGACACTGGAGAGAATATGGAAGAGGCAATACTCAAAGAAATAATGACAGAGGTCTTTCCTGAACTGTTGAAAGGCACCAATCCTAAAATCTAGTTTTAAGCCAAATAAATTCTAATTAGGAGGAGTAAAAATAAATCCCCCCTTAGATACCCAATAGAGAAACTGCAGGACACAAAGACAAAGACTCTCTTAAAAGCAATGGAGAGAACAGACTGATTAGCAAAAGAATAACAGCTAGACTGAAAACTAACTTAACACCAGTGGAAGCCAGAAAAGCAGAATATCTCTTGTGTAACAGGGAAAAAAAAAAAAAGCATTATATACCCAGCCTTCCCTTCATCTACCCCCCAAAATTTTAATGTAATAAAACAAAGATTCCATTCACAATAGTTACCAAAGCAATATACCCTTAAAACAGATCGTCATTAACATGGCATCTTTTCCTTAATAGCACTTGTGATTTTAAACCTATTTTTATGATTATCTACTTAATGTTTCTCTCTCCAAATTTAATGAGACCACAGACCTCTACATTTGACTCACCACTGTATCCATACCATCCACCAGGGTGCTTAGCACATAAAGGGAAGGAAGGAAGGAAGGAAGGAAGGAAGGAAGGAAGGAAGGAAGGAAGGAAGGAGGGAAGGAAAGGAGAGAGCGGGAGGAGGAAGAGACGGAGGGGAGAGAGGAGCCGGGAGGGGAGGGGGAGAAAGATAAAAAAAAGGAAGGAGGCAGGGAGGATCTAACCAACAAATTAATAACTAAAAGAGACAGAAAGTACAATTTGTACTAAACAACATGAAAGGTCACCTAAATAAATAGTAAGACACATTATATTCCTGGATGGGAAGAATCAATATAATAAACATGTCAGTTATGCACTAAAATAATCTATAGAATCTACCCTATGACCCAGCAATAGCACTGCTAGGAATTTACCCAAGGGATACAGGAGTGCTGATGCATAGGGGCACTTGTACCCCAATGTTTATAGCAGTACTTTCAACAATAGCCGAATTATGGAAAGAACCTAAATGTCCACCAACTGATGAATGGATAAAGAAGTTGTGGTTTATATACACAATGGAATACTACTTGGCAATGAGAAAGAATGAAATATGGCCTTTTGTACCAACGTGGATGGAACTGGAGAGTATTATGCTAAGTGAAATAAGTCATACAGACAAAGACAGGTACCATGTTTTCACTCTTACTTGGATCCTGAGAAACTTAACAGAAGACCATGGTGGAGGGGAAGGGAAAAAAAAAAGTTACAGAGACGGAAGGAGGCAAACCATAAGAGACTCTTAAAAACTGAGAATAAACTGAGGGTTGATGGGGGGTGGGAGGGAGGGGAAAGTGGGTGATGGGCACTGAGGAGGTCACCTGTTGGGATGAGCACTGGGTGTTGTATGAAAATGAATGACAATAAATTTCATATTAATAAATTAAAAAATCAATCAATCAATAAAATAATCTACAGATTTAATACAATGCCAAACAAAATTCTAGCTTGATTTTTTTCATGGAACTCAATAAACTATTTTTTAAACTTGAGGCAGAAGTGGGGCGCCTGTGTGGCTCAGTCAGTTGAGCGTTCGACTGTGGCTAAGGTCATGATCTCACAGTCCGAGGGTTCGAGCCCCGTGTCGGGCTCTGTGCTGACAGCTCAGAGACTGGAACCAGCTTTGGATTCTGTGTCTCTATCTCTCTCTGCCCCTCCCCCACTCATATTCGTGTCTCTCTGTCTCTCAAAAAAGAATAAATGTAAAAAAAAAAAAATTAACGAGTCAGAAGTGAAAAACAGCAAAAATAAGCCACACATTTTTAATTTTTTTAACGTTTATTTATTTTTGAGAGACAGAGACAGATCATGAGTGGGTAACGGGCAGAGAGAGGGAGACAGAGTATCCGAAGCAGGCTCCAGGCTCTAAGCTGTCAAAGCAGGGCCCGATGTAGGGCCTGAACTCACAAACTGTGAGCTTAACCAACTGAGCCACCCAGGCACCCCTTTTTTTTGTTGTTATTTTTTTTAAGCTATAAATTTTTTCAAACAAGAGCAATGAAGAATGGTTAGCCCTCCCACACATCAAAACATACTATATGTTAACTTTTTTCAAATATGGTATTGGCACTCCTTATAGATACAATATTTATAGACAAATAAACCAAGGACAAAGAATAGGGCCTAAGAACAAATTAATGACTATATAGGAATTTAGCATATGAGAAAAGTGGAATTCCAAATTAAAAAAAAAAATTATAAATGGTGCTTGAACAACAAGATATAATTTGAGAACAAAAATAAAATGAGTTCCAGAGTTTATCAAAAATGTAACAAATAAATCTGGATGGTCATCATTTTCTCAAAAAGAAAAATGTATGCTAGCTACTCTCCACTACTCTTACTAATGCTCACTTTTGCTCATTAAGCAACTTTGTTTTGAGTATAAAATTTCTAGTATTTCTCTTTCTCTACTGATTTTTGTGATGCTAAAATGTTCTCTTTTTTGTTTCTATTTTTATTAAGAAATAATATTTGAAAATTGTTAGGAGAACAGATCCTGAGTTCTCATCACAAGGAAAAAAATGTTTTGTTTCTATATGCACAAAAAGATGTCAATTAAACTTATTTTAGTAATCATTTCATAATATATGTAAGTCAAATAATTTATGCTGTATACTTTAAACTTATACAGTACTGTATGTCTCTTGCTTATTTTTGCTTTGTTGCCTTTCCTCTTGGTGTCAAATCCAAAAAATCATTGCCAACACTTCTATCAAAGAACTTATATCCTATGTTTTCTTCTAGGAGTTTTATGGTTTCAGGTCTTACAGTCAAGTCTTTATCCATTTGGAGTTGATTTTTGTATGGTATAAGACATTTTTTTGCATATGACAATCAGTTTTTCCAACACTATTTATTGAAGAGATTATCCTTTCGTCAGTTGCATTCGTGGCTCCTTTGTCATAAATTAATTTCTGAGTCTCTATTTTGTTCCATTGATCTATGTATCTATTTTTATGCCAATGACATATTGTTTTCATTACTATAGATTTCTGACGTAGTTTGAAATCAGAAAGTATGATACTTCTAGCTTTGTTCTTCTTTTTCAAGACTGCTGGCTACTCAGGATCTTTTGTAGATCCATACACATTTTAATCTGACCACAGAATTTTTAAAAGCAAAATATTAGAAAAAATTCCACCAAAAGAGCTATATCATAAAATACTCTATAATCATTCAGAATTATATACAGTAGAACATTTATTGACTTAGTAAATACTCATGATATTGTTAACTGAGAAAAAGATCTTAAAAGAATAAATACAAATGTCCATCAACTGATGAATGGATAAAGAAGATGTGAATATATATAACAAAATACTACTCAGCAATCAAAAAGAATGAAATCTTGGGGCGCCTGGGTGGCTCAGTCGGTTAAGCCTCGGACTTTGGCTCAGGTCACGATCTCGCAGTATGTGAGTTCGAGCCCCGCGTCGGGCTCTGTGCTGACTGCTCAGAGCCTGGAGCCTGTTTCAGATTCTGTATATGTCTCTCTCTCTCTCTGACCCTCCCCTGTTCATGCTCTGTCTCTCTCTGTCTCAAAAATATGTAAACATTAAAAAAAAAAATTTAAAAAAAAGAAAAATAGAAAGATTTGAATAAGCATTAATTACTGAGTAGCTTACTTAGAAAGAACTGATACATTTCTTTTCACAGTGTAAAAAGTCAACAAAGGTCAGAAAATAAGTCTTAACATTGTTATTTCTCTAAAAGATGATAAATACGCTGAGGGCCATCAAGAGTAGAATAACTGTGCTTCAAACTTCCAGCACCTCAAGACAAGACTAGGTTCAAAATTAATCAGCAGGAAACATTATGCAATGACTTCTATTGTTCATTATCATATCAGCTTTATGTATGTTACTCTCATATCTCCAGCCATGTGGAAAGATCCTTGGGGAAGGAATAACAATCATTCAAAAGATATTTGTCTCACTGAATCTTGTTACATTTTTCATCCCTGCCAATTTGCTATGGTTTTCCTTCAGTAGGAAACCCATGACTCTTCCAGAACTCTTCCATGACTCAAATGGGCTTTCAGTGAGAAGGTTAATTAAAGCGATTATTAAAGGATGTACTAGATAAATGTGGTAAATGAGAGGAAACTTCTATGCTCTGCTTATTTGATCAAATTCTCTGCAAACTTTCATCCTAGCTCAGCCAACTGCTTCTGCTCTCCACAGTAAGTTCAATACATAGAGCTGAACTCCTAAGTGAAACAATATAAATGCTACTAAAATACATGTCGCAGTGAGTTCAATCATATAGTCACCTGTGAACGTTACTCTGAATCTGTATATCAAAGTAGAGTGTGTGGATGCAAAAAAAAAAAAAGTGTCCACAACAGTAAATTCTGGAAGAAATCTTGATGGCTAAATAAATTATGAAATATCTATGTACAGAATTCCATGAAGCTCATATAAGAACAAGGTAAGTCTATTGTGTTTGGACATGGAAAGATGTCCATGTAAATGAAATGAGCAATTTACAAACTTATACACAGTGATCCCATTGACATTAAACAAAAACAAATATGTTTGTATGCTCATTGAACAAGGTATGCCAGTGCAAGGTTGCTCAGCAAACTATTTACCCTTGGAGAAGAGTGAAATTTCATAGGCGGCAAGCAAATAAAAAAGGGGCTTTCATTTCTTATTCTTTCTTTTACGAGAATGTATCAGTTTTGGGGGCGCCTGGGTGGCTCAGTCAGTTAAGCGTCCAACTTCAGCTCAGGTCATGATCTCATGGTTCGTGAGTTCGAGCCCGTGTTGGGCTCTGTGCTGGCAGCTCAGAGCCTGGAGCCTGCTTCAGATTCTGTGTCTCCCTCTCTCTCTGCCCCTCCCCCAGTCATGCGCACGCACGCTCTCTCTCTCTCTCTCTCTCTCTCTCTCTCTTTAAAATAAACATTAAAAATTTTTTAAAAAGAATATATCAGTTTTATGTTTTAATATATATAAAGAATTACAAATAAGTTTATAAAAAGGTTATAAAAAGAAAAACATTAAAAGCAATATATAGAGAGATTAACTATGATTTTTATGTATGCATAAAACATGAATTCTATGCCATTAAAAATGATGTACATTTATATTTATATTTATATTTATTGACATGGAAAGACAGAATTTATAACACAAAAAAGCTAGGACGGGACAGTATAGCTCATATGTATATAAATTAATCTATAAAATCAATTAATAAGCACAATTAGTCATAAAACTTAGTATTAACCCACTCATGTAACTGTTTTTTATTAATTTAACTATATTTATTATTTATAAATAATTACAAGGAAAAATACTCCTTACAGCAATTTTATTACACTATGTAAAAGAACTATAAATCTAAAGTTCATGAATAAGTAATTGCTAATAGTTTATAATCACACAAAGTAAAATGAAAAATAAAATTGTATATATGTATACACTATGTATCTATATGGCCAAGTGCCAACTATTTCAGGTAAAGAACATTAAGAGTCAGAAATGTCCAGGTGAGCACCTCTGCTTTTCCACTTCACTTCCTGTATATGTACACACAATCTGTTACTTTGTATACATCAGTGCACAAACGTCTCCATCTCCAGTCATGTATAGACTTTAAAAGACCAATCAATTTTGTCAAGGATAAAAAAGTTGCCAGTAAAGCCAAGAATTTGGCTGTCCTTCCAACAGAAGCTGCTGCATTCTAATGGACCTTTATAAAAATGCGTAAAATAAGCATTATAATGAAAGAAAATGCCACAAAACTATTAAAATGATGAGTTTAAATCTTTTTAATGCACCATGGGCAGTCAACAGGTTTTTTTAAATCCTGAGGCCCAAATGTACTGTAAGGTTCATAAGAGAAAACTCCACTCCCAAGTTTTAAATTCTCATTGCTTAAAAGTAATAATAAATTCCCTAGTGAAACACTGGGCCCTGGCTTTAATTACAAGTAAATGTGCTAAGATTGCTACCTCCTACTGAAGAAAGTCAAGTCCTTCATGATCTACCTCCAGTGGACTTTCAAAAGATCTCAGATCTGAATCCTGTCTTAAAGAAAGAGGAAGGAGAAAAGAAAAATATTTATTCTCATGTGGAAAGGTAAGCAAAGTCACTTAACCTCCTCAATGCTGCCTAATGCAAAATTCTCATTCTCCAAAAAAGTAAAACATACTCTTGTTTGCGTCCATGTTCTGAGAGAACTAGTAAAATCCTTTGGCATAGTAAAATACTTGATGGCATTCCTCTAAGAAAATATTAAAATGTACTTGTCACATGTCGAATTTAAAACCAAAATATATCAGCAATGACAAAATCAAGGAGAAAAAAAGATTACATTATAAAACCACTACTTTTATTATCATCCATTCACACGAATTCCTCTGATAATACCATGAATATAAAAAAAAATTAGTATTTCCCAAGAACTTTATTTTTTCTCTATTCCCTTGAGATTGCCATTATAATATTTAAACCCTGAAATCTTCAAACCTTTTAATATGTATACACACACACACACACACACACACATTTTTTCACATGTGTATGTGTATATACTCACACACATATACACAATATACACAGATACACAGAATTCTGACTGCCAATTTCCTTATCTGTAGGATGGGAAAAGTATCTACTTTGCAGGTTGTTAGAAAAATTAAATGGAAACAGATGAAGGCACATGGCAGAATACCCAATCATAACTACAGCCTGAAGTCAAAAATAATGTTTGTTTTTCTTAGCCTTTGGAAAAACAATAGAAATTTCGAAGTTAACAGTCTTGATTTAAAAATATCTTTAACAAAAGAAAAAAATCTGTAGTTTTCCTTCTTAAATCAAATACACTCTCCATCTAAGATATTTTAATGGTTCTCTATTGACTTTACATTTTGGGATGCCAGTTATATAATACCAGAAGCTTTCTTAAGGAGAAAAAAAAGATGGCTGGTCTAACAAAAACATAAATGTATAAAACACAAATGTTGTTCCTCTTATAGAAAGTATCTATCTTTAATATCACACAAAATAAAATAGGCCATTAGTCAATAAATCTCTACTGACTCCAAAAAAAGATAGCAAAAAGTCAATAATGAGAGCTCCCCTTTCCTAGATAAAATAAATAACATACAACCTTGAACAGATTATTTGAAACTAATAAAAATCTATTTGCAACCTGGTAACATTTTACTAACTACTGAAATTAGTCAAAATTGCTGCAGTACATTCTAACAGAAAATAATAAAAGCAAAAATAAATATTTCAGCAGCATCATTAACCACCTAAACTATCAACGCCAAGATCCAGATTTAACCTATAAGATTACTTCAGTTTTCCAGATAATGTCTCACTTCTCAATCCCCTCTACTTCTCCAATAGACATGGCATGCATCATTGAGGGAAATTTCTAATTGTTAAATTCTGTTGCAAGTTTAAGTCAATGAACAAATGCTTCTTCTAACAAAATTCAATAACCATAATAGAATTATGGATTTAACATGGAAAGTCCTGAAAGCATTTTCTAAACAGATGAATTGTTTGAATTACTACTTTCCTTAGATTTCCCTACACATTTTTTCAATTATATACCAGACTATGGCTTCTGTTCAAACCTAGATTTTATTGTTTATAAAATTAGAAACAGATACAGATATATATAGAAACATATAGACACACACATAGGTAAACATAGGCACCTAGGCTATATATTATATATGAACAGTTGAAAGGTTTTATGTGCTATATAAGAAGGTACTTTACACACATATGAGGAAGTTAATGTCAATCTCTCAAATGGATAATTCATTCACAAACAAGCCTTTTTTAATGTCACAGATATCCTCAATACATGCTATCAAAATTATTTACACAACTCAGTCAAAATCAAGTTAATTTTTTTTTAGTGGTACTGTATTTATTTTAACGTTTATTTATTATTGAGAGACACAGCGTGAGCAGGGAGGGGAGGGAGGGAGGGAGGGAGGGAGAGAGAGAGAGAGACACAGAATCCCAACCAGACTCCAGGCTCTGAGCTGTCAGCACAGAGCCTGACGGGGGGCTCGAACTCACAAACAGTGAGATCATGACCTGAGCCGAAGTCGGACGCCCAACTGACTGAGCCGCCCAGGCACCCCGTCAAAATCAAGTTAAATGAAAATACTAGTGAGCTCTAGCACCTTTATTATATTTAAAAATCAAGAACTATTTATAGTCATTGCTGTTCATTTTTAACCTAGAAAGGGAGATTCTATTTTAATCTAGTTTCTCTAACAGTTCACCAAAATCACTCTGCATTTTTATCAATACTTGATTTACAACTACATATTTTGGTTTATATCTAAATTTTAGGATTAAGGGTGATTTATATTTTATTCTTAATAATTTTCCGTGTTCCTCTAAACTGTCTTCAAATTACAGATGACCTCTGTAATTTAAAAAAGAAGTAATTTTAAAGCAATTTTAAAACACTTGAATATGAAACATAAATCAAAATGCTTGTTATTGGTCATTCTCTCAAAAGAAAATGTGCAATACCAAAGGGGTAACCTATGAATTTAATAGTTGTCATAGTTTGTCAAAAGTAACATATATTAAATTCTAATTCAGATCTAAGAGTTGTAATGGAAGAATGAAAGAGGGGTATAACCAACAAGAGAAAGGATGAAAACCATATGATCATTTCATTGATACAGAAAAATCATTAGATAAAGTACAATATTCATTCATGATAAAAACCCTCAACAAAGCAAGCTTAGAGGGAACATACCTCAACATAATAAAGGCCATAAATGAAAAACCCACAGCTAAAATTATATTCAATGGGGAAAAACTGAGAGCCTTTCCCCTAAGGTGAGGAACAAGACAAGGATGTCCAGTCTCACCACTTTTATTGAACATAGTACTGGAAGTCCTATACACAGCAATCAGAAAGAAAAAGGCACAAAAGGCATCTAAATTGATAAGGGAGAAGGAAAACTTTCACTATTTACAGATGATATAATAATATACATAGAAACCCTAAAGATTCCACCAGAAAACTACTACAACTGATAAATTAGTTCAGTAAGGTCACAGAATACAAAATCTATATACAGAAATCCATAGCATTTCTACACACTAATAATGAAGCAGGAGAAAGAGATTAAGAAAACAATCCCATTTACAACTATACCAAAAATAATAAATACCTAGGAATAAACTTAACCAAGGAGGTAAAAGATCTTTACTCTGAAATCTATAAAACGGTGATGGAAGAAATTTAAAAAAACACATACAAATGGAAGAATATCCCATGCTCATGGATTGCAAGAACAAATATTATTAAAATGACCATAATACCCAAAGCAATCTACAGCTTTAATGTAATCCCTATCAAAATACCAACAGCATTGTTCACAGAACTATAAAAAATAATCTTAAAATCTGTATGGAACCACAAAAGACCCCAAATAGCTGAAGCAATCTTGAAAAAAAATGACAAAACTGGAAATATCACAATCCTAGATTTCAAGTTATACTGCAAAGCTGTAGTAATCAAAACAGTATGGTACTGGCTCAAATACAGACACACAGATTAAAAAAACAGAACAGAGTCCAGAAATAAACTCACAATTATATAGTCAATTAATCTTCAACAAAGGAAGTAAGAAAATATAATGGGGGGAAAAAAGTATCTTCAACAAATGGTGTTAGGAAAATTGGACAACTACATTCAAAAGAATGAAATAAACCCAAAGTGGATAAAGGACCTAAAAGCGAGACCTGCAGGGCACCTTCATGGCTCAGTCAGTTAAGCATCCAACTCTTGATTTCAGCTCAAGTCATAATCTCACACTTCTCCCCCTTTCTCTACCCCTTCCCCACTTACTCATATGTTTGCTCTCTTTCTCTGTCTCTCTCAAAACAAACAAACATACATACATACATACATACATACATACATACATACATACATACATAAATATGAGATCTGAAACCTAAAAATCCTAGAAAAGAACACAGGCAGTAACTTCTCTGACACTGGCCATAGCAACATTTTTCTAGATATGCCTCCTGTGAAAAGGGAAAAAAAGTAAAAATAAACTATTGGGACTACATCAAAATAAGAAGCTTCTGCACAGCAAAGGAGAATCAACAAAAATAAAACAATCAACAAAACTAAATGACAACCTACTGAAGATAGGGAGAAGAAATTTGCTAATGACATATCTGATAAAGGATTAGTATCCAAAATATGTAAAGAACTTATACAACTCAACACCCAAAAAACAAATAATCCAATTAAAAAATGGGCAAAAGACATGAACAGATATTTCTCCAAAGAAGATATACAGATGGTCAACAGACACATGGAAAGATACTCAACATCATTCAACATTAGAGAAATGCAAATCAAAACCATGATGAAATATCACCTCACAACTGTCAGAATGGCTAAAATCAAAATCACAAGAAACAAGTGTTGGCAAGGATATGGAGAAAAAGGAGCCCTCTTGCACTGTTGGTGGGAAGGCAAACTGGTGCAGCTACTAGAGAAAAAAGTATGGAGGTTCCTCAAAAAATTAAAAATAGAACTACCATATGATTCACTAACTCCACTACTGGGTATTTACCCAAAGAATATGAAAATATTAATTCAAAAAGATATATGCATCCCTATGTTTATTATAGCATTATTTACAATAGCCAAAATATGTAAACAGCTCAAGTGTCCATCAATAGATGAATGGATAAAGAAGATGTGTGTGTGTATATGTATACACATACACAATGGAATATTATTCAGCCATAAAAAAGAATGAAATCTTGCCATCTCTAATAACATGGATGGATCTAGAAAGTATAATGCTAAACAAACTATGTCAGAGAAAGGCAAATACCATATGATTTCACTCATATGTGGGATTTAAGAAACAAAACAAATGAACAAGGAAAAAAGAGACAAATTAAAAAACAGACTTTTAACTATGGAGAGCAAACTAATGGTTACTAGAGGAGAGGTAAGTACAATGAGTGAAACTGGGGCGGGAATTAAGAATACACTTATCTTGGGGCCCCTGGATGGCTCAGTTGGTTGACCATCTGACTTCTGATTTTGGTTCAGGTCATGATCCCAGGGTCGTGGGATTGAGCCCCATGTCAGGCTCTGTGGTGAACATAGAACATACTTAACATTTTCTGTCTCTCTTTTCCTCTGCCCCACTCACTCCCCCGCTCACTCTCTCTTTCTCTCTCAAATAAAATAAAAATAAAAATAAAAAGTACACTTATCCTGATGAGCACTGAGTAATGTAGAGAATTACTGAATCACTTTTTTTTTAAGTTTTTATTTAAATTCCACTTAGTCAACATACAGTGTAGTATTAATTGCAGATGTACAATACAGTGACTCACACTTCATACTACAGCCGGTGCTCATCACAAGTACACTCCTTAATTGCTATATTGTATACCTGAAATAACATAAAACTGTATGTTAACTATACTGGAATTAAAATAAAAATCAATCAATCAATTAAATGAAAAAAGGAGGGGTATACGTTATACCTAAGATGTAGTCCTTAATTTTTGTTAACATTAATCCTATAATGTAGAGTAGCGAGGGTGATTTTGCTCCCTGGTTGGTTGTCACACTGGGTGGGGGAGGAGGTGGGTATTCCTACTATCTAATGGGTAAAGACCAACATCCTGCAAAGGCACAGGCCAGCCTCCAAAACAAATAATCATCTAGACCAAAGTGCCAACATTGCCAAGCGTAAGAAACCCTGAAGTAGAGAAAATAAACCTCTTATGTTTAAATTATAAATCAAAACCCTAATGACAACAGTAATTAATTTTCATTTAAAAAGTCATCCTTATCCACTGCTTTTGAAGCACACACTAGTTCAGATTTTCCAAGCACCTACACTAGTTACTTTTTAAAACAGTTTAGGGGCACATGGGTGGCTCAGTCAGTTGAGCGTCCGACTCCTGATTTCAGCTCAGGTCATGATCTCATGGCTCATGAGATCGAGCCCCATGTTGGGCTCTGTGCTGACAACCCAGAGCCTGTTTAGGATTTTCTCTCTCCCTCTCTCTATGCCTATCCCTAGCAAGTGCACACCAATGCTCAATCTCTCAAAATAAATAAATAAACTTTAAAAAATGAACCTGTGATATATTTTATCTTCCAAAATAGCTCTATGCACCAAAACAACCGAAAAGCAATAACCAACCAGGCACAATGAGTACCCCTCGTGCCCAGACTGTGATCTTCAAATGGCATTTGATAAAAAGAAACAGCCTCCTTTAAAAAAAATTATTGATTCCAGTTCTGGAAGATGAGGCTGGAACATCTCATAACAGGAAGAAAGAAAGCTGACAAAGACTACTGGTACTATGTCAAAGGGCTCAGGGGCCAACTTGAAGAAGCTCCCTTGGCCAAACATGAGATGATTATTAGCATCAATAAAAATAGTAACTTCAATAAATTGAAAATGCATCAAATATTTAAATCCATGACTTCATAATAATATGCAAAGAACAAAAACAACAACTAATTTATCATCTTTGGAGGATGCTAGGGAGCCAACTCTTTTTCAAAATAGAGAACCAAGCATTTATCCTGGCTTTCTTATATGAAATGTACCTGTGGGTAACCAAAGAGTTGGTTAATTTACTGATAATTTATTAAAGATTTATTATTTTAGATTTCAGCTAATATATAATTAAGGAATAGTAAAATCATAATATAACCATTTAGAATCCCTAATAAAATAATGATCAAGGCAATGATCATCAATGGCTATTGACAAGACAAAAAGAGAGACAACCAGGCATCTTGTGCCTCCTTACAGAGGTTCACACACCAGTTGTGAAGCTGTCTTGCCAAAAAATCTAATCTGAGGCTGATAAACCTTCCAGATTGAATTACAAATTTATAAACATGAAGGACAGAGGAACCAATCTATAAGACACTATGGGACACAATGAGCAATATCCAGACTGTGAGAATTAATAGGACAAACGATTTAACCTATTCAACAAATAACTTATAGAGGAGAGTGAGAGAGACAAGAGACAAAGAACCCAATTTTTACCTGTTAAGATATTTAAAGGAATAAAAGCCAATAAAACTTGGTATTATCCACTCAGGTCCAAACTTCAGCTCTGCACTTAGTAGCTGTATAAACTCAAGCAAGAAATTTTAATTGATAAACATCAGTCTCCTCATCTATGAAATGAAGTTAACCACACTGATTTGACAAGATTGTTAGGCAATTAAATAAGACAATGCATACAAAGACATTAACACAGAGTCATTCATAAAATATGCCTAATAATGTAGCTATTATTAGCAGTATTATAAATAAAAAATGTCTCATATTAGAATTTTTAAAATACAAATCTAAATAATCACAAAACTGTATTCAAAAGTAAATACCACATTCACACCCTAAGATCCATTTAAGAAAACATGAAGAGAGAGAAACAATTAACTTTAAATATGCCTCAGTCAACTTTAAATCTATGTTAATGGTTAGGGACAAACATTCACTAACTATAGAGATTAGAGAATCAAATTGATAATTGTTACTACTTAGTTCACTATTAAGTGGCACAAGCCTTTGGACCAAAAGCTATCTGCAAAACAGACTCACCTATAATAAATATTAAATAACCACTTGAGTTTTTAGTATTCTAAACTAACAGAAGTTATGTCAGGCATCATAGAAGAGAGAAAAGAAGTCCTTGATCTCAAGGAACTTATAGTCTAGTGAAAGAAACAGACAAAAAATTACACGACAGTATGATATATATTATATACAAGCACACAAATGGTCTTAGAGTTTCACATAAAAGGCATACCTAAGACTGGAGAAAGAGGGCAAAGGTAGGTGTAACAGATTTCCAAGTCCTCCTACCAAAAAAAAAAGTGAAACCTGAACTAAATTTTGAAGGAGTGGGATCTGGTTAAATGAAAAACTGAGGGACGATGATGTATTTCACTGTGTATGCAGAAGTATAAGAAAGTATCTGAAGTAAGATCAGACCAGAGAGCTTAGAAGGGCCAGTCACTCATATAAGCCCTCTTATTCTTCTTACAAGTGATGGGAGCCATGAGGAATTTTAAGCAGGGCAAAGACATGATCAGGTTTGTGCTCTGAAAGATTACCTTAAAGCAGCAGAATGGAGAATTGGAAGGAAGGAATAAACAGGGAGCCTAGAGTGCAAGATAAGCGGCACAGAGTAAGGAGGCTCTTTTAATGTAGATGAGAAACTGAAAATCCAAATTAAGGCAATGATGGTAGAAATGATGATGAGGCAACTTATTCCTCAATTTTTTTAAGTTTATTTATTTCTTTTAATAATCTCTACATCCAATATGGTGTTTGAGCTCACAACACCAAGATTAACAGTTGCATGAGTCACATGCTCTTCCACTGAGCCAGCCAGGCACCCCATTATTCCTCCATTTTCTATGTCATTAGAATTCTTTGTTGGGGAACCTGCAGAACCACCAGAAATCAAGGCCAATGACCCTAACCCTTCAATTCATGGGGTAGTAAAGATGTCACCCAACCCCATCCATTATGTTAGCTATTATGGGAATAGCTAGAAACTATTCCCCAATTTTTTTCTGAAACTCAACTATAAAACAATTTGATGACTTGATTATAACAGAAAGAAAACAATTTTAAAGACAGAATTCCATATAATCTCCATCATCCCTATCCAGAGTCATGTGCATGAGTCTTTGACTTCTTAGACAAAGAAACAAACACATAAACACCTACAACTGGAAATGAGAAAATGTTTCCATTTTCAACAGAGTCCATGCTACATAGATAAGAGACTAAAGTTATAGTCATATGCACCACAACGTCTGCTACTGCTAATCATACATCGGCTTCCTTTCATTTGCAAAGACCCCCTCATTTCACTGTGTATATACTACAATGTTTTCCTCTTAGGGTTCAAATTCTTATACTGTTATTTGATCTTTAATCAGTAACACTTCTTTTATATATATAAATATATATAATAAAATATATATTATAAATACATATATAAATATAAATAAAATATATATAAGAAGTGTTACTGATTTATATATATATATATATATATAAAATGATATGTATATATCCACATATATATGTGTATATATATGTATCTTTATATATATATACATTATATATTGGGACAGACAGACATAGAGATAGAAACAGAGATGGTTTTTTTCCTCAAATATAAACATGATTGCCATTCAAAATACTCTCCTTATTTAAAACACAAAAACACAAATGCATTTCCAAATTCAAACTTGCCACATACCTCAGTGAAGTAGAGTAAATTCTGGCAAGATTTGCTAAGGTTATTAAAAATTTTTAAAGAGCGGCCATCTGGGTGGCTCAGTTGGTTAAGCATCTAACCCTCGATTTCAGCTGAGGTCATGATCTCACGGTGTGAGACTGAGTCACACTTCAGGCTCTGAGCTGGGTGTAGGGTATGATTAAGAGTCATTCTCTCTCTCTCTCTCTCTCTCTCTCTCTCTCCATCTCCTTTTACTCCTCCCCTGTGCACATGTTCTCTCTCTCTCTCTCTTTCTCTCGCGCTCTCGCAAAAGAAAAAAAAAATGGGACTTAAATTCTATAATGACATAAGCAATTTGTACCCAAAAAAAAAATTTTTTTTTAAACGTTTATTTTTGAGACAGAGAGAGACAGAGCATGAACGGGGGAGGGGCAGAGAGAGAGGGAGACACAGAATTGGAAGCAGGCTCCAGGCTCTGAGCCATCAGCCCAGAGCCCGACGCGGGGCTCGAACTCACGGACCGTGAGGTCGTGACCTGAGCTGAAGTCGGACGCTTAACCGACTGAGCCACCCAGGCGCCCCTGTACCAAAAAAATTTTTAAGAGGTTATAAGCAATTAAAAATTCACTCTAGTATATGAACAATACAAAAGCTTTATTTTCAGTTACATGAATTACCTGAAGCACTCTAGATCTACTCCAAAATTAAAATGCTCTACAATTTCTGTCTAGCAATAAAGTTGTTAATTTATTTTTTTAATTAATTTTTTTTAAATTTACATCCAGGTTAGTTAGCATATAGCACAATAATGATTTCAAGAATAGATACCAATGATTCATCCCCTATGTATAACACCCAGTGTTCATCCCAACAGGTATTTTCCTTAATGCCCCTTACCCATTTAGGCCATCCCTCCACCCAAAACCCCTCTAGCAACCCTGTTTGTTCTCTGTATTTAAGAGTCTCTTATGTTTTGTCCCCCTCCCTGTTTTTATATAATTTTTGCTTCCCGTCCCTTATGTTCATCTGTTTTGTCTCTTAAAGTCCTCATATGAGTGAAGTCATGTGATATTTGTCTTTCTCTAATTTCACTTAACATAATATCCTCCAGATCCATCCACATAGCTGCAAATGGCAAGATTTCATTTTTTTTTTATTGCCGAGTAATACTCCATTGTATATATATACCACGTCTTCTTTATCCATTCATCCATTGATGAACATTTGGGCTCTTTTCATCCTTTAGCTATTAACGACAGTGCTGCTATAAACATTGGGTGCATGTGTCCCTTTGAAACAGCACACCTGTATCCCTTGGATAAATACTCAGTAGTGCAATTGCTGGGTCTTAGGGTAGTTCTATTTTTAATTTTTTAAGGAACCTCCATACTGTTTTCCAGAGTGGCTACACCAGTTTGCATTCCCACCAGCAGTGCAAAAGTGATCTTCTTTCTCCACATCCTCACCAATATCTGTTGTTGCCTGAGTTGGTAAGGTTAGCCATTCTGACAGGTATAAGGTGGTATCTCACTGTGGTTTTGATTTGTATTTCCCTGATGATGAGTGATGTTGAGCATTTTTTCATGTATCCATTAGCCATCAGGATGTCTTCTCTGGAGAAGTGTCTATTCATGTCTTTTGCACATTTCTTCAGAGGATTATTTGTTTTTTGGGTGTTGAGTTTGTTAAGTTCTTTATAGATTTTAGATACTAACCCTTTATCTGATATGTCATCTACAAACATCTTCTCCCATTCCATCAGTTGCCTTTTAGTTTTGCTGACTGTTTCCTTAGCTGTGCAGAAGCTTTTTATTTTGACGAGGTCCCAATAGTTCATTTTTGCTTTTGTTTCCCTTGCATCCGGAAATGTGCAGCCAAGGTCAAAGAGGTTTTTGCCTGCTTTCTCCTCTAGGATTTTGATGGCTTCCTATCTTAACATTTAGGTAGGATTGTGCTGGCTTCCTGTCTTATGTTTAGGTCTTTCATCCATTTTGAGTTTGTTTTTGTGTATGGTGTAAGAAAGTGGTCCAATTTCATTTTCCTGCATGTTGCTGTCCAGTCTTCCCAGCACCATTTCCTGAAGAGACTGTCTTTATTCCATTGGATATCCTTTCCTGCCTTGTCAAATATTTTGGCCATACATTTATGGGCCCATTTCTGGTTCTCTATTCTGTTCCATTGATCTGAGTGTCTGTTTTTGTGCCAGCAAAGTTGTTAATTTAAAAGCAAGGGAGTTATCTCATCAAGGACATAATCTCCCACAATAGAAAGCAGTTTCCCCTATTTTTTTCTTATTATTAAAATGAAATAAACAGAAGACACTTTAATTCCAAATAAAATTATTTTTTAAAAATTTAACGTTTATTTATTTTTGAGAGAGAGAGAGAGAGAGAGGGCAGAAAGAGGGGCAGAAAGAGAGGGAGACACAGAATCTGAAGCAGGCTCCAGATTCTGAGCTGTCAGCACAGAGACCAAAAAGAGGCTCAAACCTACAAACTGGATGATCATGACCTGAGCCGAAGTCAGAGGCTTACCCAACTGAGCCACCCAAACTAAACTATTTTAAAATAACTACTTTTTGAATGGAGTTCACTGTATTTGGTGACTTCAATCTTATACATATTTTTAAAAACTAAAATATAATTAGCATATACATTCATTCCAGACATTGATTACTTACTGTATGTCTGGAACTGGGCTATGTAATAGAGATTTTAAAATATGAATAAAATATAGTGACCTTGATCTCAAGAAAGAAATACTGGGATTAAGAAATACTGAAACAAATCATTACACCATAACTTAATACATGCAATAATTAAAGGCAAGGTATAAACAAATTCCTTAGAAATAAAAAAGCAGAAATAACCAAACCAGAAGCCAGACAGGAGGGCTTCATGGACAAAGTGACACCAACAGAGGTGAACCTTCAAAAAGACTCTGGCTGCCATCAGCTGGTAAAGGCAACTCAGACAGGAGAAATTGCACACACAAAAAGCACTGCTAAGCTTGTAAGAGAGGCTTTAGATTTTTCTCTTACACTTTAGAAAAGGTACATGGCTTTAATTTTGTAGTTGTAAAACAAATTTCTTAGTCTAAATCAAAACCATAAAACACGATTTCTTTCCCCTACTCTTCGCCAAGTGAAATTTTATAATTTGCATTTAAAAGATGGGCTTGGAATGTTTCATTTTATTGTTGTTACTTCATGCTAATTTCAGAATTAAGAAGGGCCTTGGCATTTGTTTTGCCCTAGTTGGTATAAGATTAAACATAAGTTGGTAAACACATGAACTGGGTACCTTACAATAGGCAAATAATATATGTATAAAAGAAGGTAACACCTACATCTCATTACTTTACTAATAAAATCATAGTATGCCTGAGAATCAACTATCTTCACATTTCATAAACGTGATTGTGCTCAAAACAACTTAAATCTAACCTTTATGTTTATGGACATAATTGTGTACAACATAGTTTTATATATAACAAAAATCACCTCAATG
Organism: Panthera tigris; assembly: GCF_018350195.1. NCBI lineage: Eukaryota > Metazoa > Chordata > Mammalia > Carnivora > Felidae > Panthera > Panthera tigris. Next base: position 122,857,244 of record NC_056661.1, on the reverse strand, counting down.
GTGAAGACAGTCTAACCACAACAAACTGGCTAATATCAAAGCAAATGCCAAGTGCAAGTCAATTGGGAATAGCCCCAACATCCCAACCCACCAATGCTTTTCACACTCAGCAATACAGGGTCAGTCAAAAAGTATCATTGGCAGCCATTCTGAATCACTCAACATGGAAACTGTCATGACACCAACTCACACTCTTATTTGAAGATATGTTGACCCCAAAAAGCAATAGAGGTGTGAAATGTGTACTCTGCCATTTGTCAGCTATATGTCCTTAAAGAAATTACTTAAACCTTACTTTCCTCATTAAACACATTACAGTTATACAACTCTCAGCAAAATAAGTGGCAATAGGAAGCACTAAATAAATGCTGCTAGGAGACCCTCAACTGATACAGGTGATTACATGAGGTCAGTTAATCACCAATAAAGCCCTTAGCACAAGTCAGCATGTAACTCATGTCAGTTTCTGATGTTGGTTTCTTTCCTTTCTTAGGACTGGGACACTAGCATTTATTTACCTTATAACTCTAACAGTATCTAACAAAGAGCTTCCCAGAAGAAGCCTGTATAAATCCTAACTAAATAAGACGTAACTACTTCTAAATATTCAGCAATCTTTGAATGTCACCTGTGGTTCATAGCTCTGGCTTCATCAGTTCAGTTACTGTGCGCTATAAAAATAATACTCTGAATTTACAAAAAGTGGCTTTCTTATCAGGAGCTTAAGCCAGTTCTAAACAATCGTTCATTACCGACAATGACAGGATCAGACAAATACACAACCATATTCTAAGGGAAACCACGGCTAAAAAGAGGATATGCTTTATGCTGACAAAGTCATTCAATGGCAAAACAAAGACTCAAACTCCAAAATTTTTGCCTCAAGTTGATAGTTTTTTCCGGCCCAGATTGAATTTCCTCAAAGGACAAAAGTAACACTGATTCACATCAATTTTCCAAGTCTTCACTCAGTACATATAAAACCTACATACAGTTGTGATTAAACATTCATAAAAGGAACAATGTCAAAATCTTTTCTTTATTAAGTTATACCAATATATCCTTTGCTGTAATGTCTGAGGTTGATTCCATATCTTTTTGCTCTTTGAGGGGCATTGGATTATATTAAGTGTAATTATTTTTAAACCTACTACAAATAATAAAACTGTACACAAAATTTAATGTTTTCATCTTACGAGTTTTATAGTTTATCTTGTTTCCTCTGGCCATTTGCTTTTGATGTGCAGCCAGTAAATGGTATGTTTTTTTATGTTTCATATTTTAAAATGCAGTCTTCCAAAAGCTCAGCCAGAAATGTCCATTGCAAAAAACTTACTTCAGCCAGTTGGCTTTGTCAGTGACATATGTGCAAAGTGAAAATGTAACCAATAGTGATTTTCTGCAGGTCAGATGGAATCACTTAACATACTCAACATGGTTTCCAGTTCATGCCTCAAGAGGAATGTCCTTCAGCTAGCAAGTGTTTCTTTTAAACATCAGACCAGCTACTGTTGTTTGAACATCAGTGTTATCTTGGCATGGTTAGGATATATGTACATTCTGAGGATTATAAATGCTATCTTGTATCAAAATATAATTGGAATGTATCTGCATTATAAACATTGTATGAAGTCAATACAAAATTTAAGTAACCAGCAGATAGTATTTGGGGAACTAAAATTTTTGAATTTTAATCATTTCCACTGTTTTCAAAGTGGAAGCCCCAAATACTCCACAGATACAAAAATGGCTCATGTGATCAGAAATACTAAATGTCAAAACAATCACTTTTAGTGTTAAAAATTAGGAACTGCAAATAATCTTAAGTATGCTATTCTCTGTCCCATAACAAATGCCTGTTTTTAATAAAAACTACCATAAATAAATCAATATATGAGAAAATACCAGTTATTAAAAATGAAGTATCAAATTTCACCAAACATACTCCTTAGTTTTAATAAGGCAATCTCAGTTTCAGAAAATAATCAATAAGGAGTACCTGGTGGCTCAGTAAGTTAAGCCTCCGACTTCAGCTCAGGTCATGATCTCACGAGCTCAGGTCATGATCTCATGAGCTCAAGCCCTGTATCAGGTTCTGTGATGACACCTCAGAGCCTGGAGCCTGCTTCAGATTCTGTCTCCCTCTTTCTCTCTCTGTGCCATTCCCCACTCATGCTCTGTCTCTCTCTCTCTGTCTCTCTCTCTCTCTCAAAAATAAGTAAACATTAAAAAAAAAAATCAGTAAAACAAAAAGCAATTTGGTCCATCCAAGAGATCCTTTCTTTCACACACAGCAATAAGTTAGGCAAACACACACATCTATTCCATCAAAGTCAAAGTTCTCCCACAAACTACCACCATGTGAAGAAGGCAAGCATAGCAAACTTCTTGTTGATCTTAAAACAGATTTTCAGGGGCACCTCGGTGGCTCAGTCAGTTAAGCATCTGACTTAGGCTCATGTCATGATCTCGTGTTTCATGGGTACGGGTCCCACATCAGGCTCTGCACTGACAGTGCAGAACCTGCTTGGGATTCTGTGTGTCTGTCTGTCTGTCTGACTCTCTCTCTCTCTCTCTCTGCCCCTGTCCTGCTCACTCTCTCTCTCTCAAAATAAATAAATAAGCTTAAAAAAAATCTTTTAAAAAAATTTGATTTGTAATAGGTTTATTACCTGATTGATACTCCCAATACCTTTTTTTTCTTTTTAAAGATCAAGGATTAATTGGGTTGTTAAAAGATAATTCTTTTTTACCTCAGTGGTTTGTTACCTTGAATGGAATACAGTACCCATACTTTTCTTACATGGAAAATAATTTCTTTACATACGCAGATACTAATCCTTTTCCTTAATAAACAGCTTGGCTTTTGCAAGGATAGGACTGAGGCCTAGGTTTAGGAACCAAAAAATTGTGCCAACCATCAATGAAGAACTTCTGCAACTAATGGAGAACCTCTTCTCTTTTTAATGGCATTATTCAGAAAGGGCCATTCTTATTCTTATTAAAAGCAGAAGTGTAGATGTCATTATACCAGCCAAAAGGACACTATGTACATTTTGACAATGTACATGTTAACAAGAACACAGAAGGCCTGATGGCCTACTGTCCGAAGTGTATGCTGCCTTGTAAGGGATCAGAGTTCAATGATGTTAAACAAAACCTTTGATCCTCAAATGGGCAAGAATGAGAAAACTATTAACAATAATTACAGATGGTAATAACAACTCTTTCTTTGTCTAATGCAGAAATCAGCATTCAGATTTTCCCTTTTATGTGGTTAGTCTCCTAAAACATGAAACTTTTCTAAGAAGAAAATTCAAGAAAAAGAGATAGGATACATATCAAAGAGAAAATATCTCATAATTTGTATTTATGTATATTTAATCTAATGATAAAATGTTTCCAGAGCTTCTCTTCTCTTCCAGCTTCTATTGTCTCTATAGGTTCAGCATGTTGGCTCCAACAAATGTGAGAAAAACATGCAGTTAATTCCTCTTACAAATAGAGGAATGGGAAAGTAAAGCAAACTGGGTACATGTTAGGCCACTTATTTGAGAAGAGGTACCTCCATTCACAAATGAATATAACAGTATGGATCCAGTCAGCAATAAATGCATTCTGAACTGTTCCCTGGTCATGAGAATAAGTTTTTATGTCACCAAACAGAACCTTTTACTTAATCCCCAAATGGTAAAAATGGATTCGTAAAATTAGACAGGTCAGTTAATTAGCCCCACCTACAGGTATAGCACTGTCGGAACCACTTGAATTGGGTACCCCAGACTCTTAAAGCACTTTTATTCCCCTATACCAAACATCCCTACCATCGTGGCATCCTTTAGAATTTGCACACATATAAGTGGATGAAATTTTAAAAAAAGACTAGATATAAGATAGAAAAGAAAAGGCTAAGGGGAAGCCAAGGAATAGGAAAATAAGGGAGAAAACTTAATTAGCAAACATATAATTTGAAAATCTGTATGTTAAATTGCTTACTATTAATGCAGTTTCCCAAAAAACTGTCCTTCTAAATACATCCAATATTACTTGGAGAAAAAAAGTTATTTCTCCAATTCATCAAAGAACAGGAATTTTATTTTATAATTCTGATATTATTTTCATCTTAAATTCACCCTGCATTGAAGAGTGATAATTTACCCACTTAATAATGTTTCTATTTGTATCCTGATATCTTAAGAGCTAGAGCCTATCAGGGGTCTAACTAAATGTTAACATTTGTTCTTTTTCTCCTTCCAAATAAAAACACTAAAAATAAAATGAAGAGGGGCGCCTGGGTGGCTCAGTCGGTTAAGCGTCCGACTTCGGCTCAGGTCACGATCTCGCGGTATGTGAGTTCGAGCCCCTAGTCGGGCTCTGTGCTGACAGCTCAGAGCCTGGAACCTGTTTCAGATTCTGTGTCTCCCTCTCTCTCTGACCCTCCCCCGTTCATGCTCTGTCTCTCTTTGTCTCAAAAAAAAAAAATAAAATAAATGTTAAAAAAAATTTTAAAAATAAAATGAAGAAAAAAAAATCACAAGCATGCTCTTATTTACATATACATAGTCGACAAATATATAATTGATCCTGAGGCCAGGAACTTATTTAGCATCCCACTCTTGATTTCGGCTCAGGTTGGGATCTCATGGTTCGTGAGATCGAGCCCTGTATCTGTGCTATCAATGAGCCTGCTTGGGATTCTCTCTCTCCCTCTGTCTCTGCCCTGTCCCCGCTCATGCACAAGCACACATACTCTCTTAAAATAAGTAAAACATTAAAAAAAATTAAGTGATGAAAGATGTTTATGAAGCCTATGAAGTCTAACATTCTTTTTTGTTTTTAACGTTTCTTTTGAGAGAGACAGAGAGTGAGCGGGGGAGGGGCAGAGACAGAGGGAGACACAGAATCCAAAGCAGGCTCCGGGCTGTCAGCACAGAGCCCTACACGGGGCTTGCACCCACAAACCGCCAGATCAATGACCTAAGCCGAAGTCAGATGCTTAACCGACTGGGCCACCCAGGCGCCCCATTATATGGAGGGGCGCGAGGGTGGCTTAGTCAGTTAAGCAGCCAACTTCAGCTCAAGTCATGATCTCGTGGTTCACGAGTTCGAGCTCCGCAGCAGGCTCTGTGCTGACCGCTCAGAGCCTGGAGCCTGCTTCAGATTCTGTGTCTCTGTCTCTCTCTGCCCCTCCCCTGCTCACACTCTCTCTCTCTCTCTTTCTCTCTCTCTCTCTCTTACTCTCTCTCTCTCTCTCTCTCTCTTTCTTAAAAATAAATTAAAAGAAAAAGAAAGAAGTTATATGGAAAGATCACCAGAAGTCAAATACTCAGAATAACAAAAAAATTCAAATTATTATCTTTTGTCATTGGCAAAGCCATGTAATGATTATAAACATGATTTTTGTGTTTATCAAAGGGCTGACTGAAAACCACCTCTGAAGTCATAGAGGCCTATCATATGATATTTGAGGGTTTGGAAGGGACTATTCTCAGGAATCAATTCTTCTTGTTAAACTGGGTTTATTATTTTTTAATGTTTACTTATTTATTTATTTTTGAGAGGGAGAAAGAGAGAAGGAGGGGAGGGACAGAAAGAGAGAGAGACCAGAGACAGAAAATTCCAAGCAGGCTCCACACTCTCAGCACAGAGTCCAATGCAGGGCTCAAACTCAAGAACCGTGAGATTATGACCTCAGCCAAAATCAAGAGTCAGATGCTTAACAGACCGTGCCACCCAGGTGCCTCTAAACTGGGTTCATCTTTAACCATTTAAAACTATAAAGTAATAAAACTGAGAAGTCAGAAGAGTACCAAATGAAAAGATAACATCTCCTTCCTACCTGAACTCAACAGAGTGTAAGTAGGACACAATTTTATTCTTTCTCATATTGCCCCTTTAAATCTACTCTGTGGAATCATGCTTCCCTGTTCCTGGAGGAAATTTGAGGCAGATCTTATAGCTTTTCTATTCTCCTTCAGGAAACTAAGAATAATCTTGTTTTCCAAGTATTAGGAAGTCAAGACTCTCTGGGAGGATTTCAACTTCCAGCTAAAATGGAATAATATACCCTCCCACCATAACCTCCCATAAACTGAACAAAATGTATCAGACTACAGTCAGCAAGCATTTGACAACAGGTAGCACAAGCCTATGATTCCAAGAGAAGGGAAACTCATAAGGTCAAAGCCACCACTGCCCAAGCTTGCTGTCAAGAGACAACTGCCAACTGCAGCACAGCAAGCTGGAGCTCAAGCAGAGCACAGTGGCCACTACGCTGAAGAGGCAGAAGTCACACTTGGGGGAGGAACTTGAAACCTGTGGAGCAGAGAGAAAGGAGCCCTACAGTGGGAAAAGCATAAGGCTGTGAGATAGTTTCCTGAGAGTCCATAATTGAGCACAGACCTGAGCATGCACATGGAGAGATGACAGGATTTACCAAAGGATGACTGCTACAGGGGAAGGAATGGAACAGACACCAGAAGTCAAGCAGTGCTGGGCGATTAGAGGTCTAGCCCAGCTGATATGGAGAGGCTTCATTAACACCTTGTAAACACACTGAGAAAGTCTGTTCCTTTAAAAGTAAGAACCATGCCCTAGAGTAAACCCTGCTCTAGACTCACCTAATAAAGCCTAAAACCAAGCTGTAACAAGAGCCACAGGGAATGGGAGTTAAGATACCTCAAGTCAAATAAGTTTAGGAAATATAGCAAAACCTTGGTTTGTGAGCATAATTCATTCTGGAAACATGCTTGTTATCCAAAGCACTTGTGTATCAAAGCCAATTTTAAGAACCATTCACTCACTTGTGATCATGTGTCACGTACTACTTGTATTGCAAGACGTCTTTTGTTTATCAAGTTAAAATGTATTAGAAATGTTTGCTCATCTGCAGAACACTCACAGAACAAGTTACCTGCAATCCAAGGTTTTACGTACCTTGGACTTCCCACACATCTTACATACAAGAACATAAAATCAAGCTGTCACAAGTTCAATGTGATCAGCCAGTAACTGAACTTGTTTTTTTTCGGTCTTTTTTGTTTGTTTTGTTTTGTTTTGTTGTTTTGTTGTGATAGAGAGCACACGCAAGCAGTGGGGTGGGGCAGAGGAAGAGAGAGAGAGACTCTTAAGCAGGCTCCACACTTAGCATGATACTCTAAACAGAATTAGGACCCTGGGATCATGACCTGAGTCAGACGCTCAACCAACTGAGCCACCCAGGTGCCCCTCAGTCTTTTTTTATTTTGGCTTTTTTGCTGGATATGCTCATTATGGTTTTAATATGAATTTCCCTGGGGCCTATTGATGCTGAGCATCTTTTCATGTCCTTATTGGGCCATTGGTATATCTTCTTTTGTGACATGTCTCTTCAAATACTAGTCCATTTTTAAAAATTGGGGTTGTTTAGCTTCTTATTGAGTTTTAAGAGTCCATATGTTCTGGATGCAACTCATTTGTCACCTGTATGCATTGTGAATATTTTCTTTCAGTCTAAGGCTTGCCTTTTCATTTTCTTATTAAAATGTTATCTTTTGAAGTTATCTTTCAAAGACTAGATTTTAATTTTGGTGAAGTATAATTTACCATTTTGTTTCTTTTCTGATTAGTGCTTTGTATGCCTGAGAAAGCTTTGCCTACTCTGAGGTAATAAAAATTTTCTCTATAAAAATAAATATTTATTTTTTTTCTTGTGCAAGTTTCATAATTTCAGCTTTTAAATTTAGGCCTATAAATCATTTTATGTTAAGTATTACAGTTTTTCTTGTTTTTTATGGATTTATTTCCAATTGTGGAACCAATCTTATATTCCTGGAATAAACTTCCAATTGCTCATGACAGGTTATCCATTTTGCATATTGCTAGATTCCATTTGCTAATATTATTTTAGTATTTTTTGCATCTGTGTTAACGAGGGAGACTGATTGTAATGTTTCCTTCTTATAATATCTTTGACAGCTTTAGTATCAAGGCTATTCAGGCCTCACAAATGGGTTGGGAAGCATTACATCCTCATCTATTTTTGGAGTTTATATAACATTGGTATTATCTCTTCCTTAAACATTTACTGTATTTCATCTGTGACACTATCTAAGCTAGAAATATTCTTTTTGAAATGATTTTTTATTATGAATTCAAAAATCTTAATAGATATATAGCTACTAAAACTTTCTATTTCTTCTTGTGTCAGTTTTTAGTAAATTGTGGTCTTAAAGTCATTTGTTTATTTCATCTAAGTTATTAAAATATTTGCATAAAGTTGTTAATAATGTCCCTTTATATTCATTTTAACATGTCTGAGATCTAAAAGTATCTTTTAAAAAACAGAGTTTTTTGGATACACAGAATAATGGTGGTCACCTAATTCCAAAACCCTCCCTCCTTTACTCTCCTGGAAAAAAAAAAAAAAACCATAAAACTACATTATCCTTGTACCTTCTGCATTACTGGGATAAAGAGAACACTGCAACCTCCACCATATGTGGGCAGAGGAATTCCAACAGCAATTCCACCATCAGCCCATTGTTACTACCAGAGACCTGAAAGTATAGAAAGTAGAGAAGGAAAGGCAGATAAGATTCTGTGTAAAGGAACAGAGAGAAGCAGAGATCTTAGGGAAAACACAGACAAAAATCCAAGAAAAAAAGTGAAACAATAAATGTAAAAATACTCAACATGGATTGGGACTAGGAGTTCACGGGTCTGGCTACAGGGAAGGAGCTTGAAAGTGTGCAGGATCCAAGTGGCAGTCTTAGAGAAGTGCTTGATTTTGGGAGTGAGTTATCCACCAAGAGAAAGAACAGAGATTTGTTTCTTGTAGTGATATGGTCAGAAGACACTCTGAAACTACTACATGTATTATAGGAATGAGCAAACGAATGTTGTTGGGAGCCAGCATCCACTTTGAAAGAAGGGATATAAATATGGAATGGGAAAGCCAAGAAAGAACTGTGTAGGGATAGATTGAAATTGGGGACACTGGTGTGAACTCACGGTATCGAAATAATGTATATGTCTAAGTTGATGTGCACATATCTATTTCTGTACATGTTTGTATGTATGTGCTTACACATTTGTATGTATGTGTAAGTACGTTTACATGTACATATTTGTCGCTTTGTCCTCTAAAAGCAAAAACACCATGGAACATGAGCACACCCAGCATTCAGATCTCAGTCTCTAATACCATTTCCCACTAATAGGAACCAGGGCTTCTCAGAGATATAGCTTATTCCATGGGTAGAGCAGGATAGGTATAAGATGATCCTGGAACACCCCGCTGTGCTATAAAGTTTAAAAAGTACTAACAAAAAACGGGGAGCAGGGGTAGGGGAAGGTATGTCACAAGGACATAGGAGCTAGCTTAAAGAGGCTTCACATTGGCTAAATCTGTAACGATTTAAGAACCAAAACTCTTAAGTTCAATATTGACTTATAAACTATTGGGGAAAATAGAAATTCATGAGTCCACACTAATAATAATAAACAAATGAATAAATGAGGGAGAAGGGATATCTACTGCTTAATAGAACACTAAGGGCCAAATGGCAAATATAAAGGAAGTGCTGAGGTAGAAGAATCATTTTGCAACCATCACTGTAAAGATTTTATCAGGCAAGAATCATCAATGAATGATAAATTTAAGGGGAAATTTTGATGAAAAGCAAGATATGTGCATTGCTTACTAGTAGCAAGGAGGAAAAAAAAAAAAAAACAGTAATTATACAGTGGAGAAATCAGGCAACCTCTTGACCAGCAGATCAAAATTAATCACCGGGGTGCCTGGGTGGCTCAGTCATTTAAGCATCTGACTCTTGATTTCAACTCTGGTCATGATCTCACGGTTTGTGGGTTCAAGCCCCACATCAGACTCTGGGCTGACAGTATAAAGCCTGCTTGGGATTCCCTCTCTCTCTCTCTCTCTCTCTCTGCCCCTCCTCCACTCATTCTCTCTCTTTCTCTCACTCTCTCTCTCTCTCTCTCAAAATAAACTTCACAAAAAATTAATCATCAGTGAAGGTGACTATACATGATACTGTGAGGAAAATGCAATTCTAGCTATTCTTGGCAGTATTCTGGCTAAAAGAATGTATAATCTTAATGTTACAAGGAAGCAATTGATAAACAAATTGAGAAATTTTTTTTAATTTTTTTTTAATGTTTTTTATTCATTTTTTTTTGAGACAGAGAGAGACAGAGCATGAACGGGGGAGGGTCAGAGAGAGAGGGAGACACAGAATCTGAAGCAGGCTCCAGGTTCTGATCTGTCAGCACAGAGCCCGACGCGGGGCTTGAACTCACGGACTGTGAGATCATGACCTGAGCTGAAGTCGGACGCTTAGCCAACTGAGCCACCCAGGTGCCCCGAGAAATGCTTTATTTTTTAAGTGGTGGCGGAGACTCTTCAAAAATGTCAATGTCATAAAGGGCTAAGAAAGGCTTTGGCAATTTCACAGCTTAAAAAAGGCTAAAAATACATGCAAATGAATACAGTGCCTGCCTCTAAACTAGATCCTGTAATAGTGGGGGAGAGGGAGGAGAAATGCTATAAAGCACATTTTTACATTATTAGATCACCTGACAGAATTTGGGTATTAGGATAGATAAAATTATTATATCAATGTAATTTTATGAAATTAACAACTGTACTGTGGCTACATAAGAATATTCCTATTCTTAAGAAATATACACTAAAGTACTCAGGGATAAAGAGCCATGATGTACGTAATGTACTCTCATATGGTTCAGGTAAAACAAAATTGTGTAGGCATGAGAGAGTGTGAGGAGGAAAGAAAAGAAAAAAGAAAAGAAAAAGAGAGAGAGAACGAAAAAACAAATTAGATAAAAATATTAACAATGGAGAAATCTGGTTAAAGAGTGTAAAAATGTTCTTTAAATTATCTTTAACTTCAGAGAAAACAAAAGGAAGCAATGTACTTATGCCTCAGATGTCAGTAGTGCCTACACAGCTATAATAATGTAAATTCTTGTATTAGTTAAGGAAAAGGCCAAGTTGTCATAACAAAAATACCCCAAAATACAATTACTTAAATTAGATAGTTTATATTTATTTTGCTAACGATAGAGACAATTTCTTAACTCTTCCCACAGCTATATAAGTAATCCTACTCCCTGAAAGTCCCTTTGTTTGAACCATCTGCCATGAATTCTGTTTCCTGCTGGGATCTTAACAGATATAGTACTCAGGGATTTGAGGACTGGTTTGCTCACATATCTGATGAACACACAGGTGATTTCCATGCAGAGGGGAAATAAAGAAAACAAAAGAAATACATGGCATACAATGGAATCACAACTGTTCAAAATATTATTAGTGCAGTGTGGGATAAAATGCCAGGGAAGACATGGATTTGAGAGATAAATGGCTATTGCCCTTGATTGTTTGATGACAATAGTAATTACAAAGACTGCTTAGTCAGCTACCTACACAGCTTAAGCACTTACAAAATAAAAAAAGGACCTTGAACTTCCAAATTAAGGTACAGGCAGAGAACCTAAAAGTATCTATGGTGGCCATATGAATAGGGTGATGGTACACAAAAGAAAGCTTTTAGGTTCTAGGTTCATTAATACCTGAGAATGTTAAATGCCATGTGATCACTACTCAAAGTGGGGCTTATGGAATTCCAGTGACCAATGAAGACTTGACCCAAGTTTTTCTCACAGTCAGTTCTGTGGGTGCATAGACCCATCCTGCCATTATTTTCCCACTGATGTAATTCAAAGTTGGAACAGATATACTCATAAACTAGCTGAATCCCTACCTTAGCCTCTACCTAAGGAAGAGTATTATGAAGGCTATTATGACACCAGAGACTAACTGGAATCCCTTGGAACTGCCCCCAACCCACCAAACTAACATATTTCTCAAAAGCAAAACTCATCCCTAAGGAAATTACAGAGTTTAGTGCCACCATCAAATACTTAAAAAACACAACTATGATGCATCTTCATTCATTACCCTGTTTGGTGTGTGCAAGAGCCAAATGATCTTGGATAACGACTATGGATTATCATAAACTTAGGAGACATTCCAATTACAGCTGCTATTCAAAAATAAGGTATATTTTAATGGAAAAGGTTAACACAGTTCATGAAACCTGGTGCAAATCTACTAATCTATTACATTTCTTTATGACAAAGAAATGAATAAAGACAATCACAAGTAGTTCCCTTTGCCTGTCAAAAGATGGCAGTTCAGGGGCGCCTGGGTGACTCAGTTGGTTAAGCGACCGACTTCAGCTCAGGTCATGATCTCAACGGTTCATGAGTTTGAGCCTTGTGTCGGGCTCTGTGCTAACAGCTCAGAGCTTGGGGCCTGCTTCTGATTCTGTGTCTCCCTCTCTCTCTCAAAAATAAATAAACATTAAAAAAGGAGAAGAAGAAGAAAGAAACCTCTGGATGCAGGTATAGTTTAAAAAAAAAAAAAAAAAAAAGATGATAGTATAGGCTGCCACCACAGCCAGTCAGTCCCAGCACATCCAACAACTGTTTGCTGCAAGCAAGAAGGCCACAGAGAACATGCCTGTGGCCCACAAGCCAAAAAACCTCAGGCTGAAGCAGGCCAAAGAAGCTCAGGCTACAATTAAACAATTTCACCTATAAAGGGAGAAAGAGTTTCAAAGCCAAGGAAGTTGAGGTCTGGGATTCAAGTGCACCACTGAAGTGGAGAAGACCCAGGGAATAACCATCCTCCAGAACTACTTCCAGTAGAACAGGGATAAAGTCGTGGATAACCTCTTAGTCTACCACATCCAACCAGAAATCCATGGAAATTGCCCCAAGAATGCTTAGGGGAAAAAGAAAGAAGACCCTGTTCCATGGATTGGCATTTCAGATGCCTTCATGGAATATGAAGCTAGCTTTAGCAAAGCTCAAATTATATTCTTCTAAAAAAGGCACTAAATTATTGCTGTACATGATATAATAGGTTCCTTTATCTTATCTAGCTTTTTGGTACAAACTTAGAGCTCATCCAAAGTCTTCGTCTTTTTACCTCATATGTCATAGAAATTCAGCAAGTATACATTGCCTCATGCCTTTTAACACAAGCAACATATATATCTGGCATTTTCTTTCTTAGATATAGTTAAACAATTTTTAAGAAAGAAAGAGATTTTTGGTACAAAAACAGACACTCAGATCAATGGAATAGAATAGAGAACCCAGAAATGGACCCACAAACATATGGCTAACTAATCTTTGACAATGCAGGAAAGAATACCCAATGGAATAAAGGCAGTCTCTTCAGAAAATAATACTGGGAAAACTGGGCAGTGACATGCAGCGATATGCAGAAAAATGAACCTGAACCACTTTCTTACACCATACACAAAAATAAACTCAAAATGGATTAAAGACCTAAATGTAAGACAGGAAGCCATCAAAATCCTTGAGGAGAAAGCAGGCAAAAACCTCTTTGACCTCGACTGCAGCAAATTCTTCCTCAACATGTTTCCAGAGACAAAGGAAACAAAAGCAAAAATGAACTATTGGGACCTTGTCAAAATAAAAAGCTTCTGCACAGCAAAGGAAACAATCAGCAAAACTAAAAGGCAACCGATGGAATGGGAGAAGATATTTGCAAATGACATATCAGATAAAGGGTTAGTATCCAAAATCTATAAAGAACTTATCAAACTCAACAACGAAAAAACAAATAATCCAGTGAAGAAATGGACAAAAGACATGAATAGACACTTCTCCAAAGAAGACAACCAGATGATCCAGTGAAGAAATGGACAAAAGACATGAATAGACACTTCTCCAAAGAAGACAACCAGATGGCTAGCAGACACACAAAAAAATGCTCAACATCACTCATCATCAGAGAAATGAAAATCAAAACCACAATGAGATACCAACCTCACACCTGTCAGAATGGCTAACATTAACAACTCAGGCAACAACAGATGTTGGCGAGGATGCAGAGAAAGAGGATCTCTTTTGCATTGTTGGGTGGGGATGCAAACTGGTGTAGCCACTCTGGAAAACAGTTTGGAGGTTCCTCAAAAATTAAAAACAGAACTACCCTACGACCCAGCAATTGCACTACTAGGTATTTATCCAACGGATACAGGTGTGCTGTTTCTAAGGGTCACATGCACCCCAATGTTCATAGCAGCACTATTGACAATAGCCAAAGTATGGAAAGAGCCCAAACGTCCATCAACGGATGAATGGATAAAGAAGATGTGGTAAGTGTGTATATATATACATATATATAATGGAGTATTACTTGGCAATCAAAAAGAATGAAATCTTGCCATTTGCAACTACATAGATGGAACTGGAGGGTACTATGCTAAGCAAAATTAGCCAATCAGAGAAAGACAAATATCATATGATTTCACTCATATGAGGAATTTAAGATACAAATCAGATGAACGTAAGGGAAGGGAAGCAAAATAATATAAAAACAGGGAGGTGGACAAAACATAAGAGACTCTTAAATATGGAGAACAAACAGAGGGTTGCTGGAGGGGGTGTGGGAGGGGGGATGGCCTGAATGGGTAGGGGGCATTAAGGAATCTACTCCTGAAATCATTGTTGCACCATATGCTAACTAACTTGGATGGAAATTTTAAAATTAATTAATTAATTAATTAATTAATTAAAAGAAAGAAAGAAAGAAAGAAAGAGAAAGAGATTTTTTCCCCTAAATCTTTCTTGAAGGTCAACTGCTTCATCTAGGAAAAAGTGATAAATAGTTATTTATAATCTGTGGAGCAGCAACCAGCCTTAAAATAGTCCTTTCTGGATAAGGTTAGTACAAAGAATACTAGTATAATTGTTTGGGCCACTTTTAGTTTCTCTTAATCAAAATAACTAGATGATGGGATTAAAAAACTTGTTACATGTTATTGTTTGATGTACTGATAAGCATTTACAAGTAAAAACTCTTTTTATCATGCAAAATTTTTTAAAAAGGTATCTTCTTTTAGTGCTGGTCCAATATGCTGATGACATTATAAATAAATCTGGTAAGCAGGAAGTGGCAAGTACCCCATAAAAATTCAAGAGTCTGCCACACTGTGAAGTTTCCAGGAAAATCTGGGGCATGTTAGAATATGCCCTCTAAAAAAAGATGTTGCTTCACCTTGCACTGCCTTCCAAAAAGAAAAAAGCACGAAACTCAGAGAGTGTCCTTGAATCTTAGAAGCAATATACAGCACATCCAAGTAGAGTTGCTACTTTTAAGTAGACCCCAGAGCAAGATAGGGCTCTGAGGTTCATAAAGGCTGCAATGTAAGCTGATCTTCTACAGGTCATTGGGCCCAGCAGACCCAGTAGTACTCGAATTAGGTAGGTCTATTCTATATAGCCTCTGGAAACCCCCAAAAGAAGAGTCACTGCACAGACCCTTGGGTCTTCTGTCAACAATTATTCTCCATTTGAAAAATAGCTCCTAGTTCTACAGGGCAAAGATACAGATTGAACATCTAGTTATAGGACACCAAGTAACTTCATGACCAGAGCTACCCATCATGAAATGGGTTACCCAATCTACTGAGTCATGAGATTAAGTATGTGAAGCAGTATTTCATCATTGAAGAGAAATGAAATATATGAATAAGAAAAGAAAGCATAAACTGAATGAGTCAGTGGCTCAAATTCGCATAGTACATACTCCAGCTGCTTCACTGCCTCTCCCATGACCTCATATGGAGTTCCCTATGACCAAAAAACAGAAGAGGAAAAAACCCACAGACTTGATTTACAGATGGGACTACATGATATGTTGTCACCAGTGGTAAGCTATAACATCAGCTTCCTACTCCAAGGTATCCTTGAAAAACAGTAACAAAGGAAAATCTTCCCAATGAGTTTAGTTTTGAGCAATGCATCTTATTGTCACTTTACTGGGAATGTGAGACAGCCTGAGATTCACATTTACAATGATACATGGGTAATAGCTAATGGGTTGGAATCAAGACTGAAATATTGATAAAAAGGAGGTCAAGAAGGATTTGTGTGGAAAGATTTCTCATAATGGACATACTTTGTGAAGATATTAGAGACCCTCATTCCCAGGAAAAGAAAGCTTCCAGCAAAGAACACAGTCACAGTTCTATTAAATTTCAAGCTGAGACTGCCCCTGTTGAGATTCCACCACCACAGGATAGGCAAAAGAAAAAAAGAAAAGAAAAGAAAAAAAAAGTAATGTGTTGACAGAGTAATTTCTCTCTATTACTAAGCGGAAAGCGGGGGGTGTTATACTACAGGACCAGGTAAACTACATCTAAAATCCAAGGGATTCACTGGGCGGCCTCTTAGTATTCCTATGTCCAACAATAAAGTTAATGAAAAACTAGGTTAATCCAATAAACATAGGATACTTAAGGACTCAGATCTTTGGGATATGAAGGCAAAGAAGTCTGACTAGCCAATGTGCTGGGAAAATACAAGGAGGATATAAAACATGTAGTGGAGAAAGTAAGTTATGATTATCAACCTCAGTCTGTTGACCAACTACAAACATGGAGAATGTTACAGCTAAGCATATTTTATATTAATCAATTATTTCTCCACCCATCCCATCCCTTTGCCGCTATGTTATATGATGAGCACTGGTGATGACTACATTGCAAATCTGATTTCAGACGGGAAAATGACTAAAATATCGCCCTATAACAAAAGGTGACTGATGAAACTTTGTGTCTCCTCTGTCTGGGAATGAGAAGTTTTTGTCTAAATAAAGAATAAGAGAAAGGACCCTTCTCCATGGCTCCTGCTCTTAATAAACCCTCAAAATAATACCATTACTTCCTCCTGTCCCTTCAACCCTAGAAATGGTAAAAGCTTCCACTGCTGATAAGACTTAGATGCTTCATTATTTCTTCCTTAACTCTGCCTACACCTGTCAATGATCCCTTCACTAAAATATCTTCATTCAAACCATCTAAATTCTATTTCCTGCTGGGATACTGAATGATACAAAAGCATGTATGGAAATTAGACAAGTAGCGTTTCAATTTAGTAAAAATAAATAAGGGTGATTAATTTTTTAGATTTTTTTTAAGTAATCTCTAGACCCAACATGGGGCTCGAACTCACAACCCCAAGATTAAGAGTCGCACACTCTACTGAGCCAGCCAGGCACCCCAGGATAACTAATTTATAATCTTTGTTACGTGAAACCTACAGAGTAGCATTTCTCATAGTATAGTATGCTCATCTCCTGTGGCTACTGTATAAGAATTATCTGGAGTCGTCCATCAACTAATGAATGTATAGATGAAATGTGGTATATATCCATACAATGGAATTTAAACACACACACACACACACACACACACACACACACACACACCCCAAAATTAGCTGGGATACTTTAAAATACAGATTCCTGGGCCCCACCCTATACTTTCCAAATCAGAATTTCTGGAAGGCCCTAGAAGCAACATTTCCAGTAAATCTTCCCAGAAAATTCTTTGCACATTAAAGTTTAGGAACCGTTGTTCAAAAGCAGTGGTTCTCAAAGTATGGTTCCCCACACAAGCAGTATCAGCATCATGTAGAAACTTGTTAGAAATGTAAATTCTTGGGCCCCACCTCTGTCCTACTAAATTAAAAACTGAGAGGGGCCCTATCAATCCATGTTTCAATAAGCCTTCCAGGAGATTCTGGTGGACACTAAAGTTTGAGAACCACTATTCTAGAGTTTTGTCTTTTCTCTGTATAGCAAACATGTGATTTTTGTCAGCCAACATCTGCTCCCAAATTCTATATGATCCAAACAGGACTAACTCAATCCCCAACATCTACCAAAGAGCTAAGAACTTAACCAAGACCTTACCTATAAAAATATATCATCTTCTGACTTTAGTGATGGGTTCATCCCAGTTATGAAATGAATAAGTCTTGGGGATAAAAGGCACAGCATAGAAAATACAGTTAATGATACTGAAATAGCAATGTATGGTGACAGATGATAGCTATACTTGTGGTGAACATAGCATAATTTTACAGTTACTGAATCACTATGTTGCACACCTGAAACTAATGTAACATTGTATATCAACTACACTTCAATTTAAAAAAAAAAGTTTAAAATGTTTTGAAATTTATTAAAAATAAACTGGTAAAAAAATGCTCTTATAGTAATCATGGACTAACATAATGTTCATCTCCTTTCCCTCGAGAAACCATATTAGAATGATAGCAATCCTTGCATCTGCCAAAATTAAGAATACCCTCATTCTCTCAGTAAAACCAATCCTATTGATAGCAATGAAAATGAAGCTGTAAGAAACTAAGAGACAAAGTCATGTCAAATGTTTATACTCCCCCATATTCCCATTAATTATCATGCCAAGTATTCAGATATTACTTGCCCTGCTGCCAACCGTGTGCCTGAGGTGGGATTACTCAACCGTCTGAACATTCACTGGGTCCCAGAGGTGAAATAACTCACTCAACTGTGGGGGCAGACAACCAAGCTTTTTGCCCATGACTTACAGCCAAGCTTCTGTAATCATGACCTGGCAAGCATTCTGACCCCCTTTATTATTATTTCACTCAGGGCAGAAATTAAGAGCCTGTGGAGACGGCCACTCACATTTTCTTTACCTGACTAGTGACTCTAAGGCATTATATCAAAAGAACTAGTATGACTCCCTTTTTCAAGATTGTTAATTAAAGACTATTATGTCCTCTTCTCCTCTAAAAAAAAAAAAAACTACCCCAAACAATAAAGAGTAAAATAAACAGACATAAACTCCTTCAAAGAAATCAAAAGACCTGTGGTAAGCCTAAGCACAATCTATGAAGATGCAAAGTGAACAGAGAAAAGGTAAACCATACAAAAGGACACAGCAAGGTCCATAAAATCCTAAAAAGGAATTTTACTCCGGAAGTAAAAGCACCAGAGAGAGTTGAGTAAGATGGGATATGAAAACAAGAGAGTTATTTAAAAACCTATGTAAGTAATACAAAACAGAAAGTATTAATCTCGGGGTGCCTGGGTGTAGCTCAGATGGTTAAGCATCTGACTTTGGCTCAGGTCATGATCTCATGGCTCTTGAGATGGAACCCCACGACGGGCTCTGTGCTGACAGCTCAGAGTCTGGAGCCTCCTTCAGATTCTGTGTCTCCCTCTCTCTCTGCCCCTCCCTTGCTCATGCTCGCTCACGCGTGCTCTGTCTCTCAAAAATAAATAAACATTAAAATAAAAATTTTTAAGAAAGTATAATCTCTGGAGAAGTTGAACTAAACTAGGGACTCCAGATCAGAGGAACCAGACATAGAATAGCGTGGCAATGGGGCAAGTACCTGAAAATACATGGATGAAGAAAAAGTCTACCATCCTGAATAGTCAATTCTCTAATTCCCTCCCCAACCATGAAACTAGGCTCACATTCCCCAGAAAGAAGTTAAGGAAACTCATAGAGAAAGAAGACCACCTATAGAGAAAGAAGAACCTCAAAGACCTACAGCTACAGATATCTGAGTACCCAGTAAAATAGCTAGGCAGTCCCCTAACTGTCCTAAAGAAAAGCACATCAGTTGACAAGCCCTAGCCCCAGGAACACACAGTTCAAAGAAATGCAAATCAAAACCACAGTGCGATGCCACCACACACCCACCAGGGTTGCTATAATCAAAAAGATGGACAATAACAAGAATTAGCCAGGATGTGGAGAACCTCATTCTTGGGTGGAACCCTAATACATTACAGGTAGGAATGAAAATAGGTTCAGCAACTTTGTAAAAATGTTTGGCGGTTCCTCAAAAGGTTTAACATAGAGTTATGATAAGACCCAGCTTTTCTACTCCTAGGTTTATATCCAAAAGAGAAATGAAAACTTGTGTATGAACGTTCACAACAGCATTAATCACATTAGCCATAAAGTAGAAAATCTAAATGTCCATCAAATATCTCTTCTCAGACTTTTGGTTAACATCAAGTATCTAAATTTCCATCAATTGGTGAATAGATCAATATAACGTGGTATATCCATACAATGGAATACCGTTCTGCACTAAAAAGGAATGAAATACTGACACATGCTACAGTATGGATAAACCTGGAAAACATTACATAAGTGAAAGAAAGCCATCACAAAGACTTCATATTGTATGATTTCATTTATGTGAAATGTCCAAAGGTTTTCACAATTTCCTAAGTGTTGGGAGCAATAAAAAGTGTCTTTTGTCATGTTAATGAGGTGACTTTTGGACCTCACCTAAGGATAGGGGCCGTTTTCAGGAGAACCAACCATATGATTAGAGGGTTGGAACTTTCATTCCTATCCCCTGACCTCCAGGGAGGGGAGAGGGGCTGCAGGTTGAATAGATAGCCAACAGCCAGTGATTTAATCAATTGTGCCTAAGTAATGAAACCTCCATAAAAACCCAAAAGGACAGGGTTTAGAGAGCTTCCGAGTTGGTGAACACATGAAAATCTGGGGAGAGTGGCACACCTGGGCAACACATGGAAGTTCCAAGCCCTTTCCCCATACCTTGCCCTAAGCAGCTCTTCCATCTGGCTATTCTGAAGTTATATCCTTTATGTAAAAAACAAACAAACAAACAAACAAAAATCAGTAATCTAGTAAGTTGTCTCTCTGACAACTTAATTAATTGAATCTAAGGAGGAGGTCATGGGAACCTCTCATTTATAGCTGCCATCAGAAGTATAAGTACCAACCTGGGCTTGGGACTGGTGTCCAAAGTCTAAGAAGGGAGTGGTGGGAACTTCCAATCTGTAGCTGGTGGGTCAGAAGCACAGGTACCAACATGAGTTTACAACTAGCATCTGAAGTGGGGAAGTGATTGGGTGGGGTGGAGGTGGGGGGCAATCTTATAGAACTGACCCTTTAACCTGTAGAATCTGATACTATCTCCAGACAGTGTCAGAACTGAGTTGAATTGCAGTACCCCAGGCTGGTATCAAGAGAATTATTTGGTACTGCGTGGGAACCGTACCCCATCCCCACTCCACACAGTCCACTGAGTCTCAAAATCATTTTAATGGTAAGAGGTTTATTTTGGAGTGGTAAAAATGTTCTAAAATCGATGTGGTGATGGCTGCACAACTGTGCGACTATAATAAAAATCACTGAATTGTGTGCTTTAAGTAGGTGAATTGTACGTAACTTATAGCTCAATAAAAATGTCTTGGGGGCGCCTGGGTGGCTCAGTCGGTTGGGCATCCAACTTCAGCTCAGGTCATGATCTCGGGGTCCATGGATTCAAGCCCCGCATCGGGCGCTGTGCTGACCGCTCGGAGCCTGGAGTCTGTTTCGGATTCTGTGTCTCTCTCTCTCTCTGACCCTCCCCCATTCATGCTCTGTCTCTCTCTGTCTCAAAAATAAATAAACATTAAAAAAAAAATTTTTTTAATGTCTTGAAAAAAAGACTAAATATGTAGATAGCCAAGGATAGCCAGCTAGCCAACTGTCTCCTTTCCTTCCTTCTTCCCACTTGTCATATATTCAGAAACTAGGTATTTACTGCCCATCATCCTTAAAACAAAACAGAGAGAGAGAAGGGTTTTCCTCTTTAAAGAAATATGTACCTGAGGTGCCTGGGTGCTTCAGTCAGTTAAGCATCCAACTCTGGATTTTGGCTCATTTGCAGTTCATGCATTGAGCCCGCCCACATGGGGCTCTAGACTGGAAGCGCAGAGCCTGTTTGGGATTCCCTCTCTCCATCTCTCTCTGCTCTCCCCCCTCCTCAAAATAAATAAATAAACCTAAAAAAAAGAAGAAAGAAAGAAATATTGACCTGTCTGAGAAGAACTATAGTAACTAATACTGGTGCTAGTTCCTGTGAATGTATAGGCCTTTTCTCCTCATTCTGACATTTGAAGATCCCTAATTTAAACTAGCTCCTCATCCCCTCACTTTAAAGCTAAGCCAGCTGGTCAAAAGCCCAACCCAACTTTCATAGTACCTAGTCTTTCTATTGATTAGCCCTCAAAGAAAAACTGACAATCAGATATTTGAGGAAGGCCAGCAATAAGAAAAGCCCAAGACACACACACACACACACCACCACCACCACCACCACCACCACCAAATAAAAATTACTTCAGGACAAAATTAGATAATTCAAAAGTAAAACACCTGGGGAAAGAAAAATCTCATACCTCCAGATAACAGGAAGATAGGAAGCAGAAGGAATTGACAGATTCAAATTCAACAGTATGACTGAAAACCTAGAAAACTTGAGAAATTACAAGGCTATGAAGTGAAATGTAGGATTTTTTTAAAAAGAATCCCCTAAAACATTTTCCTTTGAGTAGCACAGGACATTGTAATCATAAAGAAGGAAATATGATCCTGGTATACTATACTGAACAATATTTACATAAAATACATAAAAGTATGTATTTTAACTTTTAGAATCATCTATAGAGAAGTCACAGAAGATTTAGTTGTAATTACAGACCAGTAGGTACATATTACTACTCTTGACAAAGCAAGAATAATAAAGGTGGAGTTGACAGAAGTTGAGAGACTTAAGGTAGACAGTAATAATAGTATAGATAAAATAGCTAATGTGTCCGTTTTACAAAATGTGGAATCAAGGGATTGAAAGCTGATGGAGTAAGAAATAGAAGTTTGGGGTGCCTGGGTGACTCAGTCAGTTAAGTGCCAACTTCGGTTCAGGTCATGATCTCCCGGTTTGTGGGTTCGAGCCCCACGTTGGGCTCTGTGCTGACAGCTCAGAGCCTGGAGCCTGTTTCAGATTCTGTGTCTCCCTCTCTCTCTGACCCTCCCCTGCTCACACTCTCTCACTCCCTCTCTCTCTCTCTCTCTCTCTCTCTCTCAAAAATGAATAAAATGTTAAAAAAATTTTTTATAAAAAAAAATTTTTAACACAACAACAACAAAAAAAAGAAATAAGAGTTTGAGTATCCTGTTTGTAGTTGAAGTGAGAGCAGCATTGGAAATTAGATAGTGATCTAACTGGAAAAAAGGATACGAGAAAGGATGTCATTAACCAAAACTCTTGATCACTGTGGTACATCAATAGACAAAACCTAAATATGATGAATCCAATAACAGTGGTGTAATCACATTATTTAGAGATAAAGAGTTAACCATGAGGAAAAAAAAAGCAGGGGGTGGGGGGAAATGATGCCTTCATTAGCTTGTCTGTACTATTCAACTTTTTGTCAAATGAATTGCACATGATTAAAAGTTATTCTGTGATCTTACAAGGTTTAAAATAAATGGTCTATTTTTAAATATGTAATAATATATCTTGCTAACATACTTCTAACATCTCTCTCCTAAACCTAGAAACTTCAACCCTGATTTTCTAACATCCCTGCAGTGGATTGGATATTAAAGGGTGTCATTAAAGTCCCCCGCCTTCAATGAAAACAGTACATAAATGTGCATGGTATGTAATCATTTTTAAGTGAGAGAGAGAAGACAGGAAAATGAGTATGGAATAATATTTTAAAAGATAGATTACTGAAAAACCAAAAGGTAAAAGACTTATTTCTACTCCTCTAGCTCACTTCAATAACAGTGTGATAAATACAAAGAGCTCAACTATTCTATAATAAGCACTATATAAATCCTAAAACTCTACCATAATATATTAGACTTTAAAAAGCCAGAAAAATATAGCCATTGCCAGTTAATCTCAAAACTGGGGGAAATTTACAAGAAATATGGTTCTGGCATGTTAGAGGTCCCTAATTTTAGTGTCCTCATTAACTGAATAACCTATTAGGCACAGTGCCTACTAACTCATATCATTTGTCAAGCTTACATTTATTCCAATATAATTAATACACACTGATTCCCCTATAGATAATCTATTCTACACATTGACATCAAAACAATAGTTTTTAGGAAGTTGGGCAGGAAAAGCAAAGAGTAAGGGATGAATGATGGAGCCAATTTCCCAAGTTTCAAAAGAATTTGTCACCATCTTTCAAAAATAAAAGAACCATTGATTGGGTTCCCAAATTATATTATGTGTTGATCAATTCAAGAACAGCCTAATACTGCTGAGAAAAACCACAGAATAACAGGATTTTGAATAATCTTTCACTGAAAGGCCAAAGTTAAACATCATATTCCTTAAGAGAACTAGCAACGGTAGACATATTAACAGTGCTAGGCACTGTTTCTAATATATCAGGACCCACATTAAAACCACTGCTAAAGTCTAGGAATGGTCATAACAAATCTTTCAACCTTACAGCATAAAAGTCAGTTGATAATTTCTTTGTCTAACACCTAATAAAACTCATTCTTCCAAAATTGTGGAAAAGCTAAGCACAGTCCTCCCTTATTATAAAGTTTCCTGTTACAAAGTTGCATGGTTTACACATATGTTATACTTTATTATTTTTTTTAAAGCCCTCCTTATAACACCCTCTTTGTTGTAATGCTCAACATACTTTGCCTCCGGGCTAGATATATAATGAAAGCAAAATGAATTCAGACAGATTGTTGAGGAAAAAAGTTAGTTTCATTTTAGTAGTCTTTCTAAAGTCTTTTTACTTTCCATGTAGCTTTTCATCATCTCAATGTTTTGTTCCCACTGAACCTTTTCCTTTTCTTTTTACATATTTCCTTTGGTAAATGAAAGAGATAGATTGTTAAAA
The DNA here is from genome assembly GCF_018350195.1 of Panthera tigris. Classification (NCBI taxonomy): domain Eukaryota; kingdom Metazoa; phylum Chordata; class Mammalia; order Carnivora; family Felidae; genus Panthera; species Panthera tigris. The sequence goes on along the minus strand of NC_056661.1, from coordinate 122,832,646 downwards.
ACCAGTTTGTACCACCTTTGAAACAAGAACTTTTAATATACAACTCCTGCCTTCCAAAACCTTGTACAAATTTCATCTTTAAGACAATGAACTGTATAGGACTTAATCAACCAGCTGCAAAAAGCCATATGAAATCTTAATTTTCCACCCATACATTTTATATTCATAGTACTCTAAAATCATGAATATAACTTTCCAAATTAGTTTCTCAGTTATTGTTTCCATATTAAATAATACTGTCTTATTTTAGCAAAGATCTAGAAATGGTTTCTTATTCACAAATTTCAATGTAAGGAAATTTGGCTTTAAAACCCTGCTTACTTTTAGCTTAGGCAGAAATACAGTTGAAATTAATATAATATGGGAGGACTTATTCTGATATACCAAGCTTATCATTTCTGATATTCTAAATTAGGCAGAAGTGACTTAAGTTATGTACTGTATGAAATACTGATGGTGCAAATTTTAGATCTTTAGAAGTTTAAGAAGTATTACATATGATACCATTTTTCCATGCAAAGCATGCCCACTAATACAAGACCTCTATTCTTGCTATTTTTGAGTACTTAAAATTTTACAACAGTGAAAAAATTGAAAAAAATTAGCAATTTTTATATCATCCTACATATGTAAACACCCTAATTTTTATACTGTCCACATAAAGAATTATATAAGAATGTTCACAGCAATTTTATTCACATTAGTAGAAAACTGGAAACCACCGAAAGGTACATCAAAAAGATAATCTAATTAAAGTTTATTGCATATATTATTGCGTATATGTACACACACACACACACACGTATGTCAATTGATAGATAGATAGATAGATAGATAGATAGATAGATAGATAGATATCCTCTACCCAGAGTACTACTAATGTACTCTTAAAATAACTTTAACCTGGTAGTAGTCAAAAAACATTTGTTTTTCATATTAAGCATTAACATATATCTCTACCCTGTGTTTTAGAATTTAAATCTGCAGGCAAGAGTTGCCAGATAGAATGAAAAAGGGTTACTGAATCAATTTAATTCAAGAAAGACTGGGGGGTAGAGGAGGATTGTTCATTTCCCATGGCAATAAGTTTTGTAGATGAATATTTTAAACTGTTGGAACATTTTATATCCTAGTGTCATTTAAGTAAAGTAGTTTTATGGTAATCATTTTCCTTCTCAATTGAGTAAAATATTTAATAGCTCAGTTACTCCACTGTTAAGAAGGGAATCATGATGAAACATATATATATAGATATCAAAAATGGCTGTCAAATCCTATCAAAACTACCATATTTAACCTTTCTCTCGTCAAAGGCAGTCCTGACCACAAACATTTCCATAACACTTTTCCAGCCTTGGCATTCAGCCACCATGAAAGAAATTATTATTTTTTTCAAACAACACTAAGAAACTTAAAATATTCTTTTTAGTCCTTCCCCTCTTAGCCACAGTAGGCAAGGAGACATTTAACCACCAATTTCTATAGCATATATATATATATAGAAGGAATCAGAATTCACCTTTCAGGAAAAGTAACAACTTTAAATGATCATGTAAAAAATGAATTTGCAGACTACAGGGAACCCTCTTTATAACTTTCCCCCAGGAACTAAAGGTTTTATACAATGTAATATACAGGAAGACGCTATTTGAAAGTAACATTGTTTTATGGGTCTTGGACCAAAGATTTTATAAATGAATACCATATATATGAGAAAACCCAGCACAGGATGAGAATCAATCCTATTATCCCCTTGATCTTCCGACTTCTCACTGTGGATCCATAAAGGATCTTAAAAACAAATGAGGGACGTTCTCCAATATTATAAAACACCTACACTTTAATGCTTAGGCAAGGAATAGGAGCCAGCACGCCATAGGGATCCTTTTCTAACATTATTCTCTAACATTTCAACCATATCTGTTAGAAAATAAGGGCCATATGGTTCACTGGTGAGACAAGGGTTATCAAAACATTATCTGTTGATTCCCTATAAGGAAAATAGCATTAATCTTTTATTAGCACTAATATACCCATACAAAAAAGCAAGACTGTGTTCTGGCTGTTCATTCACCCCAGCTGAGCATATCAATTCACTCTCTGGATGACTATCAAAGAATCCAGACGGCTTTGGGAAGCACAGCCTCTCAGCAACCACATGTGGCCACTAATACATTTCCTTAGCAGACAAGAAAAAAAGCTTCAGTTTAGACAATTAGAAGTTATTTGAAGGCTGAGAATCTGATTATCTAGGGTTGCCTCAAGATGAGGCAAAAGGTGACTTACTTATTCTTCAGTTCACTGTTTTCTTTGGCGGGCTTTTTATTCCAAAGAATGCATGAATTTTTATTTATGTGACAATATAATCCCATACAAGCTTATAGAAGTCATTTGACGATTTAAAAAGTATTCCACCATGCTCGTATATATTATTAGTAAAATCTGTTCACCTCCTTTACTGACAATTATATCCAAACATATTGAACCTTTTATATACAGCATTTTCTTTCCACTTCAATCACAAATGTGGGACTACTGTGCTATCAGACCTTTATAGTCCATACCATGCCCATATTATGTCTACAATCTAACTTTAAACTTTCCTTGATAAAAATTCTACTTTTCTGAAGTTTCATTAGGTGAAGATAAGCAAAGTAAAATAAGAGAACTGGAAGAATTCAAGGAAAATAAGCTCTCACAGGCACAGAGAGAAGAGAGATAAAGAGGGTTAAAGACACAAAGAAATGTCTGTTACGCTAAATATCTAAGAATTTAAAGAATTATTAAAAACCAAAACCTTTTTTGATTTGTGAATATTATCATTAATACTCAATAATCCTGAATATCACATTTTATGCAAAAAAAAAAAACATATTGATAACAAAAGGATGAATAATGTATAGAAACAAAACTCCAAATCGATGAAAAAGGTCAGTATTTCTACTGGTAAGCTTGGCCGGTATAAATACTGCCTCACTGGCATATGGGGAAATAATTCGTGTAAAGGTGAATCCAGGAGGCCCAAGTAATCACCTCCACATTTACCACTACAGTAACTACTATAACCCATGCACTGTAGCAGTTAGTCAACATGTGCTTGCTAAAGAAGAAAACAAAACTCAGAAGCTGATTAGAATGAGTGCACTGTGGTAACATTTGTTTCTGAAAAGTAACCTTGAAAACCTGATGTGTATAACATCAGTTCCGCCCAACCACATGTCTATTTTGGTTCATTCACTCAACAAATACTACTAATCCCACTATGTGCCAAGCACTGCACAAGACATTAGCACATGATGAACAAAAGAAATGGTCTCTGCCCTCATTAAGCTTACAGAAAAGCCACCCTCTCCTTCCTCTCAAAGAATTCACACAGACCTTCTTTCTGACTTGGAAGGCAGTCGAACAAGTGGTAATGTATTACAAGGAACATGGGGTTTGGAATCAGACAACTCTGGATTCAAAGCCTCTCTATGCCCAGGTATGATCTGCAGCAAGATCTTTATCTTATCTGGGTTTCTATTTCCCAATGTGGGAAATATTATTAAGTTACCTATCTTACAGGGTTAAATACAATAGCACAACATATAGGAGATAATAAACAGTAGCATTCTCTCCACATAGTCTTCTCTATAAATAAATATAAACATTCCTGCTAGAAGATCAATCCACAGGAGACAAAAACATTAAAACTCTGATGACAGAACTTTCTAAGCTTAGAGGAAACAGAATAAATTATACAGGAAAGGAACAATTTGACATTAAAATACACACACATACACACACACACAACACAAAACCCTAGAATAATATGGTGAAAAGACATTCACATCATGTACAAAAAATAATCTGTACTAAATAAATAGCTCACACCATAAAAATAAAAGATTATCTATCCAGATGTCTACCAGCATCATCCAAACAATTGAACTGTTGAAACCACAAGAATTTTTATGATAAACATCCATTTTTCAAATCTGGCAGCCCAAGGACTATTTTCAAAAAACACTTTCAAAAATATAACACTGTGGATTAAACAAACAAGTAAATAAGCCAATGACAAAGCATAAGAAATATACACCAGCAGCAGTGAAACAAGGGAAAAGACCCAACCTCATCCCATATCTTCAAAAAATGATGATCATCAAGAAAAGTACGTTTCCAAGAATCCTCAGGGCTAGACTTTGTGCATTTTGTGAAGGTGCTAACTAGACTCCACTTAAAGAGGAGGGGTGATGAGGTCATGAATAACCAAAATTCTGAAAACCTTACTAAAATTCTCTAATTTAGGGAAAGACAGATCCAGAGGGGATGTAGACAGCCTGGAGAAATCAAAATGCCCAGAAAAACAACTACCTTCACTACAGTCCCTGTCCACGAGATAAGAAAAATAAATTTTACCATGTTGGTGTTTTTGTGCAAAAATAAAGGTAACAGTAAAAGCCACAGACCATAAAAACAGCAGCCAGGTTAAAGATCTCCAGCAATGATGAGGAGTGGAAGACAGGCTAGAGATGGAAATGCCACATGAGGCTTCACACACACCCACAAGGAACAAGAATAAAAAGGGGGAAGGGGGTGACAGGAAGAAAGAAAGGAGGGAATGGAAATGGAGCCTGGTGAGATAGTCAAACAGAAGAAGGAGCAAATGGAGCTGACTCTGAGGAAACCTGGTGAGGAAGCCACAGAGAAGATCCAAAGTCTGAGAACATCCTCCCTACCTTCCAAGATAACAAGTTACAGACCATCCAGGTAGAGGGAACAGTGATTCAAGATACCTCAGAAAACCACAAAAGACAGGGCTGAAGCCAGATTGTCCAGGAAGGCTTCCATAGCCACAGATACCCACTCCACCTCCTCTCCCATCCATACTTCCCCCACAGACAAGAAGCAGGCAGAGACACTGAGCAATATATAGCTCTCAAATCAGGGTGTGAAAAAGGAAAACAAACTTGTCTTTGACTGGTTGGGAGCAAAAGGAAGGAAAATTCACCAGCACCATAAAAAGCAAGCTGGCCCAGACAGAGTTGGCCACCAGGCTAGGGTTGAGCAAGATAAAAAGAGATTGGCCTGGTAAATCCACAAACACAGTATAGGAAAATAGCAGGGAGAGTAAGAGAGAGAGATAACATACAAACAATACATGGAAAGAAAACAAAACCTAGAGTCAGAAGAAAGTCCTCTGAAAACATTTCACACTACTGAATAATTTAATAAATGTATGAATTAAACAAAACAAGAATCAATGACAGGGTGATACAGGAGGCTGCAAAACTGAAACAAACAGAAACAAACAAAACCCTAGCAATATATACATATATATGAAATACAACATTATCATAATTGAGAGACAATTTGTTATCAACTGAGACATGGTTATGATGTCATCTACCAAATCTCAAATAATCAGTGGATGATCCACATAATATGACCAGGATGTAAAAGGAAAAGATCCAAAAAGACCCTCAGAGATGACTTCATGTAAGGAAATCTCAAATTTCATTGAACAAAGTCATTTACAAGTGATGGTCCAAGTATACAGGCTGAAAACGGAACCTGAAAAGGCAAAGTAGCAAGAACAAGCAAAAGGCATTGATGACTAGCAGAAGTGCTATTATACATGCTCCCCATTAGTCCCAGAGTACTGACACAGGATACTCCCCATCAGTCCTGGAGTACTGATACAGGGTACTCCCCATTCTCCTGCAGACACTGTTACCAGACATCCTGAGCTGTGACTGGACATACCCTATGTGCAGCTCAAGAGGGCTTCCCCAAAATATAAAATGTGCAGAGGTTTAAAATCACTGTATGGTGGCACCTGGGTAACTCAGGTAAGCATCTGACTCTTGATTTCAACCCAGGTCATGATCTCACCCCTCGTGAATTTGGGCCTCCTTTGGGCTCTGTGTTGATAGCGTGGAGCCTGCTTGGGATTCCCTCGCTCCCTCTCTCTCTCTCTGCCCCTACCCTGCTTGTGCTCTCTAGCTCTCTCTCTCGCTCTCTCTCTCGCTCTCTCTCTCATAATAAATAAATAAACATTTTAATTTTTTTTAATGTTTATTTATTTTTGAAGGAGAGACAGAATGTGAGCTGGGGAAGAGCAGTGAGAGAGGGAGACACAGAATTCAAAGGAGGCTCCAGGCTTTGAGCTGTCAGTACCCAGGTACCCCAATAAATACACATTTTTAATTAATCAATTAACTGATTAATTAAAATCACTGTATAAAAATTATTTGCCATTTTAAAGGAAAGGCCAGTTTGGGGGGCACCTGGGTGGCTCAATTGGTCAAGCATCCAACTTTGGCTCAGGTCATGATTTCACAGCTCATGGGTTTGAGCCCCTCGTCAGGCAGTGTACTAACAGCTCACAGCCTGGAGCCTGCTTCGGATTCTGTGTCTCCCTTGCTCTGCCCCTCCCCTGCTCACACTCTCACTTTCTCAAAAAAAATAAATAAATAAAACTTTAAAAAAAATAATTGACAGGTGAAATATATCCATCACCAAATATTTGGGAATATCATATACCATGCTATTTTTTCCATTTATAGCTAAACACAAGTAATATGAGGATTTTTTGTTTGCTAGTAAATCCATCATGTTTTCAACTGATACAAACTGAAGACCAATATTTAATAAATTCTTCAACTGACTCCAAGATATTATAGTCATATGAAGTAAAAGCTTTGCTAAGAAATATGTCTATTTCACATATTTATTGCCATTACTTACATACATCCCATATCATATAGCACCAGACTTCCCATGATAAACATATTTTTTCAATGATAGTGCCATTTTGATGGTGAGATAGTTAAATTCCAGAAATATAAAATTACTCTGGGTTAACTAAGGTTGAAATATTCTATGTTATAGTCTACACTGATATGTAAATAGTGGTTCTATTTAGGAGATAGTGCTAAATCATTTTTTTCTCCTGTCTACAGGTTCATATGTTTAGAATATTCCCTTATTAACATGATTACTTTTATAATAAAAGTATACACATTTTGGTGTGGAGAGCATTGAAAGAGAAAAAGATGAAGTAAAAATCATGCCCTACATCATTTCAAGTTTCAATTTATCTATAAAGAACTTGGAACATGCCACCAAATCTAACATGGACTAAACCCAGAACTAAAAACGTGACAAATGACCTTGAAATGCATTCAATTAAATGAAACTGCAACAAATCTCTAAATACGAACAAACATTCAGAGCAATTATCCCCTACAGTGTGGCCAGAATGAGACTGCAGGCAGCCCAAAGCAGAGCACTCTTCAACTGCTCATCCCCTGCCTCCTCCAGTCCACATACACCTTTCAAATCACCACTGCTTGCCTCTTCTGTCACTTCTAAAGGAGCACCCCAGGAAGGCTCTAGGAGAGAATGTGAAGACAAAAGGAATATGGACATTTACAGTGTATTGGCTCCCCAGCACCTATTTTGCCCTATTCAGTTAATGTTACATACATTGGTTAAAGGTGGCCGCTATACATTGGCCCCTTGTTTAGTACCTCACAGCAGGCTAATCATGAATGTGAACTCAAAGCCCTCAGATGCAAAACTCTAATTTTTACACCTTCAGTTGCTTTAATTATAGACCAAATAAGCATATTCTTAGCCATTTATAGCATGCCTGCAGTGCATACCCTGCAAAAATGAACCAACATTTACTAGCCATAGATAAGACAAATCCTGGAGCTACAGAAGTCACTGTTGCCCTCCAAAGCTTCCTGATCAAGACTCTTCATCTTGTATCTGAGGATTATCACCTAGACATACAGCCCCACTCAGAAATCCCTCTCCCCAAGGAGTTTCCTTGCCTGCTTCCCTTTATAGGTGGTGGTCCCCTGCCATGGGCCCTGGAAAATCTCCTGCTGTTAAGGACTTAACCTTGAATGCAATCTTGTCAAAGCAACACCCAAATAAAGTTCACTGTGGGCTACTGACTTCTCATAGTCATGCCTTTTTCCTTGATCAACTCCAAAATCCTCAAACTCACCACAGTTGATTATTCACCTATATTCCCCCAAAGGTCCACCCCTCTCCACACTTAGTCTTAATGGTTAACAGAAATGGCCCTACCTCTCCCATACTTAGCTCAGACCCAAGTTTAACTGCATTCCTTTAGTGACAGGGATTGATTCAGAGATGGTCCAACCAAAGCCACGGAGTTGGAAAGAGACCTTTGCTGAGCCCTCTGGAAGAAAGGCAGGCACTTTTCACATGAACTAGAATCTAAGAAGATTTAGAGCTGCTGTAGCTATCTTGTAACCGTGAAGAAATAGCTTGTGCAAGAAAATGGAAGCAAAAGATGAAAAGAAAAAAAACAGATCTAATCACATTGGTGGCCCAAATGGTGATAGACAGTAAATTTCTTATTCCTGCATGAGCCTACTGTCAAATGCAGTCAAAAGAATCCTCAGTATCAGGGCACCTGGCTGGCTCAGTCAGTAGAGCACATGACTCCTGATCTCAGGGTTAGGAGTATGAGCCCCACTTTGGGTGTACAGATAACTTAAAAATATAATCTTTAAAAGAAAAGGATCTTTAGTTAACCAAAGGCAAGGATGGAAAGTGAAAAGAAGCACACCCAATGGAAAAGCAAAATAGTAGCATATACAGAAATTGAGTAGTATTGGTTTTTTATGGTAACATTTCTTTAAATCTTGAGTCGTCTGTTACCCAGTAAGCTCAAAATATAAACATCTCTATGAAAACCAAAAATTTATAATCAAGAAAACTAATTTTAAAAATTAGAGCAGCCCATAAATAGCAATATTATACAATTTAAAATCTGTTAAGAGATACAAATATCAAAGCATTATGTTATACACATGAAACTAACATAACATTGTATGTCAACTGTACCTCGATTTAAAAATCTGCTAACAGGGTAGATCTCATGTTAATTGTTCTTACCACAGTAAAATTATAGGTAGACTGATAGGTAGGTAGACAAATAGATAAGAGAAAGAAAGAAAGAAAGAAAGAAAGAAAGAAAGAAAGAAAGAAAGAAAGAAAGAAAGCAAGCCAAAAAATTAGAGTAAAGAAGCAAAAAATGTCAGAGAAGGGTAAAAATTGAAGAAAGAACCAGATGGTGCTGATAATCTCTACTGAAGTATTAAAAAGCCTTTTTCCCATAAACCACAAATTCATTATGAAGAGAAGACAAAAATTCAACATGACTATAAAGCACCAATTATGTGATAAGAAATAAAATTTTAAAGAACTGGCCCATCATATTCCAAACAGCATAATTTTTCAAATTAAAATATATTCAAGTTAATTTTTTCAACAAAATATTATGGAAGGCATTTTGTTCATCAGATCAAGGTTCCATCCTACCTCCTCAAAGACTTCTCCCTCCTTATAAAACCTTTTCCCTCCAGCTGTGGCCATATCATTCTCTTACCCTTCTCTTACCTCTTCACAGAACAGCTTTCCTTTGTGATTTCCATTTCTTTTCTATGAAGTCCTCATTCTGAGGCAACTGGACCAGTGTGCCCATTCTTTTGTTAAAACTGTTCTCCCAAAGATCACCAATGACCTCCAAGCAGCTAAACCCAGTATTTTCTTTTCAACACTCCAGCTGCTTAACCTCTGACTCTCCTGACTCCTACCTCTTGAAACTCTCTTCCCTCTCCTTTCATGACATGCTCTGTCTCTCCATTTATATCTCTTAATCTCTTGTGTTACTTCATCTCCTATCCCTACCCTTAAATTTGTCATTCTTTTTTTTTTTTTTAACATTTATTTTTGAGACAGAGAGAGACAGAGCATGAATGGGGGAGGGTCAGAGAGAGGGAGACACAGAATCCGAAACAGGCTCCAGGCTCTGAGCTGTCAGCACAGAGCCCGACGCGGGGCTCGAACTCACGGACCGTGAGATCATGACCTGAGCCGAAGTCGGCCGCTTAACCGACTGAGCCACCCAGGTGCCCCAATTTGTCATTCTTAATAAACAGAGTCATACTATGTTTCTATCTATCTGTCTCTAGAGCCCTATATCCTCCATTAAAATCAGCTGGCAGCAAGGGGCACCTGGGTGGCTCAGCTGGTTAAGAGTCCAACTCAGCTGGAGGTTTCAGCTCAGGTCATGATCTCATGGTTCATGAGTTCAAGCCCCACACTGGGCTCTGTGCTGATAGCACAGAGCCTGCTAGGGATTCTCTCTCTCCCTCTTTCTCTGCCCCTCCCCTGTTCATGTTCTCTCTCTCTCTCAAAATAAAAGAACATTAAAAAAAATTTTTTTTAATCAGCTGGTAGCAAAAGAAGATAATTTTGCCTTACTGAAGGCTTTAAACTATAGGTAAGAAAGTCCATTTAGTAGTATGAAAATGCCAAGGTTTTTTAAAGCAAAAATAATTTTTAAGTGCTCCAAAGTCTGAAAAATAATCTTCTCAAGAGGAACAAACTATCCCAGAGGGAATCTGAATGGCTCAGCCTATGAGCAATGAAAGCTTTATACTGAAAACTATGAAACTGTTCATTTATAGGAAACTGGGGCTAGTGACCTCTAGATTAAAGTGGATAAAAATGAAGAGCTGAAATAAAATAGGTAACAGCACATTCCCTCACCTTTAAGTACTGCCCTCCCCATACACAAATACATACATGCACACGTATTTATTCAGCCTAAGGAAGCTGCTCCTTCCTCAAGGCTTCAGTATAACTTCGTACATATCCATCTTTGTTACAACTTACCTCATTATATCATAGCTAATTCTTAGTCTTTATTGTACCCAACATTGTGAGCTTCCTGAGAACTTAAACTGTCTTTTATTCATCTTTCTATTCCAATAAACTAGTACAGTGCCTGGGTACTCAAAAGACTCTCAGTAAATATGCATTGGATGGATGGATGGATGGATGGATGGATGGATGGAGGAAGAAAGATGATGCAAGGAAGAACTAACACCAGACTTTCTCTAGTCCCTGAAAGTTCCCATACATCTCTAATAAATCAACTATTTCTTTTCAACGTCCCTTTCACACACTTGAAAGAGCCATATACATTATAAGGCTTGTCGACGTGTCCCAGCTCTACAGGACAAATTTGTGGTAACTGAGCAAGTAAACTAACTATAGGTCCCTAAATCATATTATGAGAAAAGGAAGTTTTAGCTCAAATATCTTGATGGTAGCAAGATACATCACATAAACTAGATAAAGTATCTTATTTTACTAAGCTAAGTATTTGCAATTGTTGACCTCAAAACAGTAACATTCTTTCTTCACTCTACCACTGGCATTCTGTCAGTCAATATTAATGTTGTCCTTTTCCGAATACTATTCTGAATTGACAAGCTTATCTTAACTAGGTAAAGTACCATATCAACAACCATTGGAAGTTGAAGTGACATAATGAAACTAAAGCAGAGGAAAATCTGGCAGGGATATCCTTTATTCCTTTTTTCAAAAACAAGTAGAGTTCAAATTACTGAATCAAATAAATTCCATCAATGTTAATAACATATTTTTAGATCAATTCAAATCCACCTTTTCAAAACTAATTTAATATATTTCCAAACTGTAATTTAATTGTCCATGCTTATACCACTCACTAAATTTTGCAAGCATTAATTTGTCATTATTATAAAAGGCAAAGATAAACTACCATTTTTTTTAAACTACCATTTTTATAAAAACCCAAAGTCATTCTTTCAAAACAGTATTTAGATTTAGAGAAACTACAAAAATTCTTTAATTCCAAGCACATCTTCCACATCCTTTTGTGTAAAAAAAAAAAAAAGGATCCAATATAGTCTTTGTTATCAGTCACTTCCCCTAAAAAGTACAATATGGAAAGAATTTTAACTTAAATTCTGGAATGGTATGTAGTAGTCTGAATAATGGAAGATATTAAGCATATATTCTTTAGTTCATAAAACTAGATTTCCTATTTCTTTACCATTTTTTTCTCATTAATAGACATTACATGTAGCTTGAGGTAAAGCCAAGCCTTACTGCATCAAATGAATGCACCTTTTGAGTTTTTGCAAATGTATTCAGGGTGTTTTTGAAAGATTTTCTTAATGAACGAGCAAACAAAAAAAGGTTAAAGAAAAACAGTAATGACTCTTTTGCTAATTTCAAATCAAATATTACCCTCCCATATATAACCTCTCTTATTATTGTGGAGCAGGGGGAGGACTTTCCTTAGAAACCAAAGCACCAAACCAAAAAATCAAACTGAAAAAGCAAGTATCTGAAACGGCAGTTACTCAATATGTTTTCCATAATCTATGAAGAATCAAAGTTATGCACTAACTTCAGCCAAACCAAAATACACCCTTTTCTGATAGGAAAGTTTTTTTTCTGATTTAGGAAGGTTAATTTACTCACAGTCCAGACAAGGAAGAAGTTTAGTATGGTTAACACTACAAGATTCTAGAAGCAGAGTCTGAGTTAGAATCTCTCCTCTACCACTTGCTTAGTATATCTTAAGTTATTCAACCTGCAAAGTACTTAGAACATATAGAACAGTACTCGGTAGATCCAGAGCAGCAACATACCTCTAGATCTCTGAGACTTGGCATCAACGAAGAAAGTTTCAGAAATTCAAACTCTCCAATTACAAACTTAAAGAGTTAGAACCTCTTGATAGAATTTCTATCAAGATTCCATTATGATTCAAATGCAACCTCAAGTTCGAGAAGCACAGCTAGAAAGCATTTTCAATTTATATTCTAAGATATCACTTATTATAATTAAAATTTTTAAAAACCACTTCATTACTTTTCTGCAACATGAAGAAGTTACATTTATTTTTTTAATGCTTTTTTTTTTTTTGATAGTGAGCAAGACAGGGAGGGAGAGAGACAGAGATAGAGAAAAGATGGGAGAGAGAGAGAGAGAGAGAGAGAGAGAGAAATCCCAGGCAGGCTCTGTGTTGAAGGCACAGAGCCCAATTGGGGCTTGAGCTCACGAACCATGAGATCATGACCTGAGCCGAAATCAAGAGTCGGACGCTTAACGGACTGAGTCATCCAGGCGCCCCAGAAGTTACATTTATTTTTAATAAAAGGCAAAGTATTATTTGGGCTCAAAATTCCTCCATTGGTGATCTCTTAGCATACTTTATTTAAAGGAGGAACCAACTAAAGTCCAAGGTTGTACAGGACTGCCATCTAGTGGTAGTTCACTCTGGTGCACATGCAAAATAAACTCACTCTGCCTTCCCATACCTTATAAACACATTTGTTTAAAATGGGGCCAGGGTTTCTTCTTGCCTAATTCCTTTCTTGAGGACTACTGACATGATTCCACAACTAAATTCCACAAGAAGGCATCTTAAATACAGAGGAAGATAGAAGACAAAAATTTTTTTAAGTTTCCTTTTTTAAATTCAGATCAACTCTAGGGAGGTTTTCAAATTAAAAGACTGACCCACTCAATCCTGGAAAAGTGCATATTAGGCACACACAGTTATGACAGGCTTAGAAAATGGGCTTCATTTTGAAATGTGAATACCTTGGAGTCACTTTTACTTTCTTCCTTTTAAGTTCTGTACTTTTTACAATTTATTTATATCATATTTGCTGGGGGGAGTTTTCAGATTGAGAAAAAAAATTATATAACCTTCTGACTCAATCTCCACTTCTACATTCTATCCTAAGGAAATAATGAGAAATGTGGACAAAGAATTATGTACAAAGTTGTACAATTCAGCAATCTTAGTAACTTCATAATTACCCACTAAATCTATGCATCAAAACTTACCTCGTTATTCTCCCCTATTACTCATTTAGACCAGTTCTAATTTATATATACATATATACACATATATATACATACACACACATACACACACAAAAGGAAGGAAGGAATGACTAAAAGAGGAAAGAAATAAATATATGGTAACTTGATATGATTTTTCCATTTTCTATACTTTGGATCATTTCCCAATATACATCCCTGTAAGTCACATATCAGCATCCAAGATTATTTTCGTGGTTCTCAATAACCAACCTCCTTTAAGAGTGTTGTGTCATTTTACATATACAGGATATACAGACTGTACTATCACCTCTCTAGCATCAGATTTTATCCCATGGCTAATTTTTTTAACAGTGCTATTGAGATATATTTTATATACCACCTCTTTAAAGTACACAGCTTAAGTAATTAGGATATTTACAGAACTGTACAACCATCAGCATAATCTAATTTTGGAACATTTGCATCATCCCAAAAAGAAATCTTGTACCCATTAATAGTAACCCCTTATTACCTCTGCCAACCTCCCAATATGGCTAATTTTTACTAATTTATCAACCCCACTATTTTTTCATATTTTCTTGTAGATGCCTCAGTGATATTACATAAGTGTTTCAAACCCATTAAATGGAATATCTAATTCTGCTACTCAGACATTTCTTTGTTTCAAATTGTGAAATGATCTGCTTAACCATAGGAAAGTAAAGCATGTCAGAACATCCTGTTTTTTCAAAAGGTACTTTTCAAAATTTTTTTTAAGATTTCTTCATTTTTCAGAGACAGAGCATAAGCGGGGGAGGGACAGAGAAAGAGGAAGACACAGAATCTGAAACAGACTCCAGGCTCTGAGCTATCTGCACAGAGCCCAATACGAGGCTCAAACTCATGGACCGAGAGATCATGACCTGAGCCAAAGTCAGATGCCCAACGGACTGAGCCACCCAGGCACCCCTCAAAAGGTATTTTTTAAGTGTAAGGCATAATTTAAGAACTAAGAGAGGTATCATATAAGCACAAAGTCATACGTTCATTTCTAAACTAGTAGCAACTATCGTTACTTTGGAAGACCATTATTAAATCCAGCAAAAATGTCACACAAAAGCAAGGAATCCCTTTTTACTTATTTAAAACTTTATTTTAATTGGGTTAACTTGATCTGATTTGAAAAAAAAATACAGTGCAATCGATATAACATTTGATTTGTGGTCTAAAGAATTGTCTTGTTGGGGCACCTGGGTGGCTCAGTCGGTTAAGCGGCCGACTTCAGCTCAGGTCATGATCTCATGGTCCGTGAGTTCGAGCCCCGTGTCGGGCTCTGTGCTGACAGCTCAGAGCCTGGAGCCTGCTTCTGTTTCTGTGTCTCCCTCTCTCTCTGCCCCTCCCCCATTCACGCTCTGTCTCTCTCTGCCTTTCAAAAATGAATAAATGTTTAAAAAAAAATTTTAGAAAGAATTGTCTTGTTGCTATCAAAAAAATTAAAACTTTCATTTAGCCAAAGCACTTTTTTATCATATCATAATTTTTTGGACCCCCGATGCAGAGAATTTAGCAATTTGCCTTTTAAAGATTTAGTAGGAAAAAAAAAAAAAAAGATTTAGTAGGAGGAAAATAATTGAAACAATTTATTAAACAATAGAGACCTAGGTCCCTTGATCATGTCAGACATCTTGTTTAAAGAACAGTGAAAATCAGTTCTAACAGCTGAGGTTAGGAAGGGATACTGCACTGATAAAAGTTAGCCTCTCATCAAATTATAGCTCTTTCCCCTCTTCATCCAACTCTGGACATCTTCCATATTCCTTAAACAATCCAAACATTCCTATTACTCAACTTAAGCAATTCTGCAATCCAGCCAAGTGTTTTGTTTCATATCACTTTATGCAAAATATTTATTTGTACACCACCACCTGAAATATTCTTGTTAATTGATATGCTCAAATTCATTCTTCCTCACCTTTACCTCTATGTATGAAAAGAAGTGAATTCACACAAATGAAGGATACTTCCAAAATAGTTGTTTTTTTCACATCACTAAAGACAGATCTAACACAGATCATTTTTAATACAATGATTAAACAATAAACTCATAAAAAATATGAGCTCAGAAAGAGCTAAAATATTATGAAATCCCTAGTTCATGTTCCACAGGTGCCACACACACATACACACACAAAACCACACAGGTAAGTGTCACTACCTGGTTTCCTGTCCTCACTCCAGTACCAGCAGCTTCTCTATGACCTTTGTCACAGTGAAGTGAGAGGAGCTAGGTGGTAAATAAAAACCCTCCCGTGCCAACAGTAACAGTGTACCCAAGCAAGCATCAAGCCCTAGTAACTCAGGAAGTTCTGGGATTAGGGTGGGCAGGCTGTACGTGGCTGCATGCTACTTAGAAAAAGATACCCCCAAGGTGGGAGGAACCCAACCTCACTGGTAAATATAACGCTGTTGTGAAATTTAAAAAGGCAGCCCTCCTCTGGAGAGGTTTATTCCTGGCCAAGGCACATGGCTTGATGAGCAGGATCAGGTCTGCATTTCAGTCTCCACTTATCCTTAGTCCAGGTGCCCTCGTGCACAACCAGCACAACCACCAGCACAACCCTGGTTGTGGCCCTGGAGGTGGGTGAGGTGGGGAGAGTGTTCTTTCTGCAGCTTCACCCTGCCTATCACAAGTAGGAGAGGGACTCTATCAGTGAGATTAACCCCTTCTTCCAGTGAGAGAGGCAGTCACACAGTTTACCCAAAAAACCTCAATTTCAGTCAGCTCATGATATGAAGACAAAATTTGATGAAAAGACACTTTTAGAAATATCTGTAGACCATACAAAAATGACTATGTGAAAATCAAACACATTTGTTGTTTAACGTTTTCTTTCTTCGTTATTTTGCTTGACTATTTGAATATAGGGGTTTCAATAAACTATGTTTAACTCTGAGATTTCATACCTCGTGATCCTCCATTTTTATACGGCCAAAACCCAAAATCTGGTACTTGCAATAGCATACTCAAGATTAATGCAAATTACCTTTTACACCACCAAATGATCCATAAGTCATATTGCAGGCTGTTCTCTGAAGATTATGTTCATACATTAATTTGATCTGATATTGGTTCCCATGTTCCACATTACCCAAGGTTCCTAAGGAGGAAAAATTAAAGAATTGCTTTGTTATTTGTTTACATTAAAAGTATTAATTTCCTCTCATCCTCTATACCATCTCTAAGTAATTCAATTTCAGTGAAATTTAAAATCAAAAAGCACTAAAACAATATGTATTACAAACAATTAGCACTCTGATGATATAGAGTGCCAGCACAGTTAAAACAATTTAAGTCTTGGCTAGATTACATCATTAGATGAAACACTACCATGGATGACATTTATTACGTATTTCCATTTTATCTGAGTAAAGTATAATTATTTAAATAAAAACAAAACCATCCAATTTCAGTTCCGAAATAAATGAGGTTAAGTTCCTTATACTTAAACAATAGAGCAAAGTCATGATTCAAAGTGTCTTAGAAAAAATTCCCCACACTTTCAAGCAATTCAGTTTCCTGTCCAAACTCTCAAAATACTCAAGCCCCTAGTACAGTATATTCTAATTTAATGAAGAGATATTCTAAGTTTGCCTTAACAAGTAAATAGGATAATATGTTTTATTTGAAGACTGTGAAGAATCTCCTTCAAAACAAAGAGAAATACTTTCTCTGCATTTAATAGATCATATGTGCTATATTCACTCTCTATTTCTTTCCAAGTTTGAAACGATTCTTTATCCATATTTTACACTCTGGTTGTCAGGTTTCTAGAGTAGTTTACAGTTGGAGCTATACCTCAGTAATCAGGCAAGAACATTACAGTTAAAAGAGGTGATAGAAAGAAAAAAGATTCAGAATGCAACTGTTTCCATTAAGAAGCATCTTTGTCTTGGGGCGCCTGGGTGGCTCGGTCAGTTAAGCGTCCGACTTCGGCTCAGGTCATGATCTCATGGTCCGTGGGTTCGAGCCCCGCGTCAGGCTCTGTGCTGACAGCTCAGAGCCTGGAGCCTGTTTCAGATTCTGTGTCTCCCTCTCTCTGTGACCCTCCCCCGTTCATGCTCTGTCTCTCTCTGTATCAAAAATAAATAAACGTTAAAAAAAAAAAATTTAAAAAAAAAGCATCTTTGTCTTTCATTCAAAAATGGAAAATTTAAAGAAAAATTTTAAATATAAAGCAGTCCCCAAACTGGATAGATCAGTAAAACAATCTAAGAATGTCTGTATGTACGTATGTGCATACATATTTATACATGAGCATTTATTTGTTCTTGCCCAAAAGGATTTACCAATGTACATGGAGGTTGTAAGTACCAAAATATTTCTATTTCCATTTTAGAAGTCAGGCACACTAAGTTCAAAAACAGTTTGAGAAATTTCCCCCCAAATCACACAGCTGATAAAGGACAAAGTACTCAAACTAAGTCTTTATTAGAGTTAGCACTATATATCCTGGTACTTAGCTGTCCATCATTTCACAACTTTCAAACTTTCAAAAAATTTGGTAAGCTAATGACAATTTCCCTAAATAACGCAGCCATCGAAAACATCATTTCCACCTCCACCTTTCTCAACCTGGCTTCTTCTTCATTTGGAAGGTGAAGAGTTGAAAGAGAAAACGAATAAGGGAGGATTTCATGGAGAAAAATCACTTCTACTCAGATCTATGCCCCTGAGAACAGTAACAACAGACCTAACAAACCAACAGAACAAGAAAGAAAGAAAAAGACTCAAATTTGCCAGCTAACCCTGATAGGAGATGAAAGCTTTGTGGAATCTAAATGGCAGCAAAATCAGTAAGGTCCAGGGAAACTGAGGGGTAATCACAACCACATGGGCCAAAGAAAAAGAAAAACACACACACTAAATAACTCACAGCCCCAACCTAAGGAGAGGTCTAGCCTCCAAGAAACCAGAAACAGAAGTTCCTAGAAACATTTGGTTTGTCTCTACAGAAATTACAAATTTCATCCTATACCTAAAACCAGATCAACCCCTCTGAGTAAGGAATGCACTTACACATGCCTACTAGCTGAACGGTCAGTGAACACAGGGGTCAGCAGTCAATACTTCACAAACTTGGCATGAAATGACACTAGAATTTGTGTTCTGAAAAAGCTGCAAAGGCATTGGTAATTTTCAATTTTCAGGTAATAGCACTCTGAAACTTAATAGTGCAACTATGGAGAACAAAAGACAATTTATCTTCCTTAGATACTACTTTGAAATAAAGGTAGTATCTGAAAAATCTAAAATTTCTGACCACTTTTTTCTAGAGAAGTATCAATAATACAAGATTAAAATAACTTACACAGGCTTTGTTCTGGGATATACAGACTGAGTATAGTATCTATAGTCTACTTATAGCTAAAATTAACATAAAGTTTCAGCAATTAGAAAGTAAATGAGTATCAGAACATTGATGCGGTTGGCCTTGTTTAAAGAAAATTTGATTTAAACAAAAAATTCTCTGGAAAAATCAAAGGCCACCAACTACAGTTTTCGGTGCAATTTTAGATAACTGCCGAGGAATCTACTGAAGTTAAATGAAATAAAAGCCATTACAGAGACAATTAAAAGGTTCACTGTGTTAAATAATCAGATTATAGAAGCCTATCAAAAGTAAAAAACCACATTTTTTTTTCAATCACAGCAAACATTACAATTCTATAAATATGTCAAATGCTTAGCAATTACTTGATGAGAAGTACACAATATTTGGGGGCGCCTGGGTGGCTCAGTCGGTTAAGTGTCCAACTTTGGCTCAGGTCATGATCTCGTGGTTCATGCATTCGAGCCCCACATCAGGCTCTGTGCTGACAGCTCAGAGCCTGGAGGCTGCTTCGGATCTGTGTCTCCCTCTCTCTCTGCTCTGCTCATGTTCTCTTTCTCACTCAAAAATAATTAAACATTAAAAAAAAAAAAAAACCTTAAAAAAAAAAGAAGTACACAATATTTGGAAAAGAATATTTAAGAGGACATCATCAGGATGTCCTTAAGCTCACACATCTGTAACCATTTATTTAGAAACTGAAGCCCATCAGAAAGGAATCTGAGACGCTATGTGATGCTTTTCCTTTACCAAAGTATGATAAGATGGGCTAACTTCAGCTCAGCAAGACCTTGCTATTTCTCTACATTAAGCATGCATTTGATGACATATCACCCTCCAAAAAGAAGTCAGCACAGCAGCCTCTGACTATGAAGGTTGTTTGGTGTGTCCAGAAGGTCTCCCCTAGTTTGCCTCAAATCTTTTTTAGAAGCACACAGCACATGAAAGAAAACAAGAAATATGTGGGGAAGAGACAGTTGAGAATGAGCATGTCAAGTTCAGCTAACACTTTCATCTGTTGACAGCAGTGGTTTTACTTAAACTAAAAAATGTTTATGCTTCCCCTGTTACAGTAAAATCGAAGTAAAAATTCAGTCTGGAACTTCAAGAAACATATTCAAGAGAACAAAAACATTAACTTCTCTGCTTCTCAATTTAAGCCAAGTCAGAAAAAATACACAAACCGTCAGCTTCCGAATATAATAAGAGACTGAAGAAATGAGAGACAGAAAAGGGAAGTGAGATGGGGCATAAGGGAACGTTGTTTGGAGAACTCCTTGTCCCTAGAGTATACAAAGGTTGTAAACGAATACAAAGAATAAAAAAGCAATAAAAATCACCATTCCCATGACAAATAACTTTCATTTTTAACACTAATTTGAAGGAAAATACCAATGTCTCATAAACAAGTTGTGACCAAACATGCCAGTTTCTTTAAGCAGGCCTTTTTGATGAACACACATTTTATCACTAATCTATGCCTTACACCCCAGGGAAACTCAAAAGCTTCTGACTTTCTGAGCCATCGTTCAAATGGGACCAGAGAAGACCAAGAGTCTTACCCAATTTTTAGTTTGTAGGATCCTTCCCTCTCCTGCCCTCTTAGAGCCTTCAGAAGGGACCAATTCCCCAGAAAGTATTCAGCGATAATTGCATGCAACTTCCTCTGTTCCATGTCCTGTGTAACCCAGTTAATAGTATCACCTCACAGTTAACGGAGAAATAACTAGATTCATGTAATAAAGTAACCTATATCACATCTTCTCCATTTACTCTGGAAAACTAAATATTTGCCCTATCACTAGGAAGAACAACATCTGTTACCATGAAACCAATGGGAGCGGTTTACCAATGACACAGAGAGGTACTATATTGGGCTTTTGATGTAAACAAAAAAGTGGAAAAGAAAATGATAGTGGTAACAGAGGGAAAAAAAAAAGAAGGAAGAAGAAAAATAACAGAGAAATAAAGAGCCACTACCAATTACCTCAGCCCCACCCAGAAATTAGTTCACTTGTGCAGTCAACATATGCCTACCATACACCATAGGCCAGGTTATCAAGCTTGCCTTAAAAAGCTAACAGACCTTCAACCCCAAAAAGACACTGCTTTAGGATATCCAGCTCAGCAATCCTTATCAAAACACCACCAGCATTTTTCACAGAGCTAGAACAATCCTAAAATTTGTATGGAACCACAAAAGACACCAAATAGCCAAAGCAATCCTGAAAAAGAAAAACAAAACTGGAAGCATCACAATTCTGGATTTCAAGCTATATTCCATAGCTGTAGTCATCAAGACAGTATGCTACTGTTTTTGTAGCACAAAAACAGACACATAGATCAGTGGAACAGAATAGAAAACCCAGAAGTGGATCTACAACTATATAGTCAACTATGCTTCAACAAAGCAGTAAAGAATATCCAATGGAAAAAAAGACAATCTCTTCAACAAATAGTGTTGAGAAAACTGGACAGCAACATACAGAACAATAAAACTGGACCACTTCCTTATACCATACACAAAAATAAATTCAAAATGGATGAATAACCTAAATGCGAGACAGGAAATCATCAAAATTCTAGAGGAGAACATAGGCAGCAATCTCTTTGACCTTAGCCATAGCACCTTCTTATCAGACATGTCACTGAAAGCAAAGGAAACAAAAACAAACATGAACTATTAGGACTTCATCAAGATAAAAAGCTTCTGCACAGTGAAGGAAATAATCAACAAAATTAAAAGGCAGCCTACAGAATGGGAGAAGATATGTGCAAATGACATAGACATATCTGATAAAGGATTAGTATTCAAAATCTATAAAGAACTTATCAAACTCAACACCCAAAAAACAAATAATACAATTTAGAAATAGGCAGAACACATGAATAGACACTTTTCCAAAGAAGACATTCAGATGGCTAACAGACACATGAAAAGATGGTCAACATCACTCATCATCAGGGAAATACAAATCAAAGCCACAGTGAGATACCACCTCACACCTGTCAGAATGGCAAAATATGCAACACAAGAAACAACAAGTGTTGGCAAGGATGGAGAGAAAGGGAAACCCTCTTGCACTGTTGGTGGGAATGCAAACTGGTTCAGCCACTCTAGAGAACCGTATGGAGGTTCCTCAAGAAATTAAAAATAGAACCACCCTATGATCCAGCAATTACACTATCAGGTATTTACCCAAAGGATACAAAAATACAGATTTGAAGGGGTAGATGCACCCCAACGTCTCTAGCAGTGCTATCAACAATAGCCAAACTATGGAAAGAGCCCAAATGTCCATCAACTGATGAATGGATAAAGAAGATGTGGTATATATGTATACACACACACACACACACACACACACACACACACACACAATGGAATATTACTCAACCATCAAAAAGAATGAAATCTTGCCATTTGCAACCACGTGGATGGAGCTAGAATGTCTTATGCTAAGCAAAATAAATCAGTCAGAGAAAGACAAATACCATATGATTTCACTCATATGTGGAATTTAAGAAACAAAACAAATGAACATATGGGGGGGAGAGAAAAGAGGGAAACAAACCATAAGAGATACTCTTATTAATGACGGAGAACAAGCTGAGGGTTGACAGAGGGAGGTGAGTGGGAGATGGGCTAGATGGGTGGTGGGCTAAAGGGGGTACTTGTTGTGATGAGCACTGGGTGTTGTACGTAAGTAATGAATCACTGAATTCTACTCCTGAAACCAAAATAATAATAATAATAATAATAACCCAGAAAAAAAAAAAAGAATATCCAGCTCAGTGACAATAAATATAAATCATTACTCAAATTAAATGCAAAATACAAATAAAGCCCAAATAAAGAGAATGAGTGTGAAAAATCCAAATCCTAAAGCTAAATTTTACAGCAAACTCCAAAGAACACTTCTTGTATAAGGAATAGACCCATAGAGACTTAGCTTTATTGTGCCAATAAAAAATTTCCCCAATATTGATATCTATTAAAGTAACTCAGCTTGAACTAAAATTTATCTAATAACTAAAACAAAATTTTTTAAAGTTACCTTTCATATTTAATAAGAATCAAAGTGCTAAAACCAAACTACAATTAACTATCATGCTTGTACCCACAGAAAAATGTTAGGGAATGAAATCTGATTAAGCCTCAAATAAGTGCCTTCAGGTCAGGCTCAGTAAAAACAACCAAAAGCCAAGAAATTTGAAGTGTAAAGAGACAACACTTGAGGTTCACCAAAGAAAAGGTAATTTAAACCATTATGACTCAGCACCTAATGAAGTTTGTTGTTGCTATTGAACATTTCTTAAGACTCAAGTGTCCTGGATAAAAGGTACAGCATAAGGAATATAGTCAATGATCTTGTTATAGCATTGTATGGTGACAGGTGGTAGCTACACTTGTGATGAGCATAGCATAACATACAGAGAAGTGAAATCACCATGTTGTACACCTGAAACTGATGTAACATTGAGCTCCAACTATACTTAAATAAAAAATAAACAAAAGTCTTTTAAAACACTCAAGTGTCCTAAGTATACAGAATTGGCCCCAATAGTCATAGGCTATCCTGGACACAATTCCTGGGAAGGAGATTATAAGGAACCTTCTACTAGAAATTTAAAAAAAAAAAAAAAAAAAAAAAAAAGGCAATAGCCTAAGTACCTGAAAAAATAAATGAACAAGGGAAAATGTTAACCAAGATAAGAAAATCTTCAACCAAATGTTTTGTGTTCTCTAGCAAGTGAACATAAACAAGCATCTATTCTTATATTAAGAAGCCATTTTTAATACAAATTCTACATTAGAAAAAAATGTTTCTTACCTGAGACAGAGTAGACACAAAGTTTTCTAGAATGCAACACAGCCAAATGAAGCATTTCAGTACCTCTGAAAAATAGGAAAAGTTTTAAAAGTTTAAATGTTAACTTCAGATGTAACCCAAAAAGATACAAAATACTTTTAAAAAGAGATTATAACCACAGTCTATAATCAGTTAACTAAAAACTTACTAGATAATATTAGAAACTGAAAAATAAATGTAACAACAAACACCACTTTGGCAACCCCAGAGGCTCAAGGACTCTGCCTCATGGAACTTCCTTCAGTTGAAGCCAATAGAGCCTCCAAGAAAAAATAGAAGCAGAGGCCGCTTCATGAGTGCTCTCTCATAATACAGAGATCCAAGTTCTGGACCTGTCTCTCTGGCTAACTAACCTGTGACCTTGGGCAAGTAAGTTAATCTTTCTGAACCCGTTTCCCATCCTGGAAAATAAGACATTTCAATTAAATGAAATGAAATCATGTGATAGTACCTTGTAAAGTATAAAGCACTACAGAATGCTAATCATTATCAGTAAATGGTATAAGTCACTTCCAGCTCAGAAATTTTATTAAAGGCACTGAAAATATGTCAGTTTGGACTAAACTGCCACTGTCACCAATATACTTCTCAGCCCCTATCAACTAGTTTTCAAGACATAATACAGTCTAGAAATCCTAAATCCAGTCTTCAAAGGTCAGGTCAGTAGATGGAAATGAGTGAAGAGTGTAAATGGTGTGGTCCACTGCAGAGTGGGGCCTGACTAAAGGAAGCAACCACCACTCAGTTCTGGGCTTGTGGCCAAATCTCCACTTTTTTTTCCCCCCAAGAAAAGCAAGAAAGCAGGGATTTTATGTGAAATCCCTGGTTCTTAAATATCAGCAACTCTTTTAAATTTAAAACACATCTGCAAGCAGTCCTCCAAGGCATGACCTCTGATACAGACTCTGTTTGTTCTAAACTAAAAGAACTATAATTGAAATCTGAAGACCTGGAGTGGGGTCCTGACTCTGCACCTTGGTATCCGTGTAATCATTTAACCTTTCAGAGTGTTAGTCTCTCATTTACAAAATATGAATTCTATTAGATAATACCTGAAAAATATCATTATAATGAATATAAATGCTCACCATTCACTCTACTACCAGAAAATGCAAATATATACAATTATTACATATTCAATATTGACTTCAAAAAAATTTTATTGCCCTGAACACTCAAAACAATTTTTCTACCATGCACAGGAAAAGAACATGACGTCATGGAAAGGTAATAGAGTATGGAGTCAGATAAACCTGGGTCTTGAATCCAGGCTGTGTGACCTAAAGCTCTGAGTTCTAGCTAGTTTCCTTATCTTTAAATACAGATCACATCGTATAGATAAGATTAATGAAATAGTACTAGTTAATTAATGCCAGTTCAGTATCCACTCATTAATGTTAACCTCTCTTCCAACAAGTGACCATGTAGATAACAACCCTACTTAGAACTACTGAACAGAATGATCATAACAGCACTTCATTCTTTTAAAAAATGAAACGAAAGGGGCGCCTAGTGGCTCAGTCGATTAAGTGTCTGACTTCAGCTCAGGTCATGATCTCGCTGTCTGTGGGTTCAAGCCCTGCTTCGGGCTCTGTGCTGACAACTCAGAGCCTGGAGACTGCTTCGGATTCTGCGTCTCCCTCTCTCTCTGCCCCTCCCTCGCTCACACTCTGTCTCTCTCTCAAAAATAAATATACATTAATTTTTTTTTTTTTTTTAATGGAAAGATAGGGGTACATAAGTTGCTCATTTGGTTAAGCATCTGATTTCAGTTCAGGTCATGATCTCATAGTTCATGAGTTCAAGTCCTGTATTGGGCTTTCTGCTGTTAGCATGGAGCCTGCTTCAGATCCCCTGTCCCTCTCTCTCTGTCTGCCCCTCCCCAACTTGTGCACACGCATGTTCTCTCTCTCTCTCTCTCTCTCTCTCTCTCTCTCTCTCTCTCTCAAAAGTAAATTAACTAATTTAATTTAAAAATTAAACAAAAGAAACTAAGGACCTTTCTACACCAAATAAGTACTAATTGACTTTAAAGCTTCAAAGTTATTTACCAAATACCAAACTGCTACTTTGTCTAATTATTTAAACAGACATTTATATAATCTGTACAATTAGTGCTTTAAGTAAGTGATTACTTTCTATTTCTTTATTTGGTTATTTTCAAAAGCTTCTCTCTTTTCCTTTAAACCTCTGATGTGTCAGGGATCTTAGTCTGTTTCTATAAAAAAAATTCCTAAATTATTCTCTTAAATGTGCTGTTTTCCATATTAAAAAAAAAAAAAAAAGTTCAGTACATGAGGAACACACACCCAGGTAAAAATATCCAAAAAAATATTAACTCATAGATGGTCTTTTTTTCATTTAAGAATCCACAAAAATGACACAGTGGGGAAATGACACTCTAAGTAAGATAAAATGCCAGGATTAGTGGGCTGTACTTACGAAACAAACTTTCCTACTTCCACTTGTAGTATTGGATCTCGTAGATGCACTTCTAGAAGCATATCTTCAGCTTGAGCGCCATCTCCTGTTTTTACAGGATGGGGGTTAAAGATTCTTAGGTATCCCATAAAGCTACCCACAATTATTTTATCTGTGGAGAGATTTTTTTAAAAGATATAAGAAGAAACAAACATTACCAACAAATTTCTTTGGAAATAAACTTTCTAATGTCTAAAAAAGAAATTTAAAAATTAAACAATCAAGTCTTGTTTCATATACAATGGCCAATCTGCCAACAGATGATGTAATTAAAATGAACTTATATTAATAACATAGTTTTTCAAAAAGAATTTTTTTATATCACCAATATTCACACATACTAACGTATTACATGTTTTTCCTAAGCCTTGCTTTGGTGTCAGTGTTTATAATTTAACTCGGTCAAAGTAAGTCCTTTTGCAAAAGACTAGTATAAGGTTGTAAACAGATTTCATCATAGAGTATCAACTCTACAGCTGGTTGTAAAAAGGATTCTGAGGCCTCACTACGTAGAGTGCTCTGATTAACAATGTCTACACTTGGACACAAGAGGGAGAAATGGTTAAGATAGGTGTTGTGTGTTGAAGTGTGTCCCCCAAAAAAGATATATTGAAGTCCTAACCCTCAGTATCCATGACTTTATTTGGAAATTAGGTCTTTGAAGACGTAATCAAGTTAAGATGAGGTCACACTCAATTAGGTGTGCAATAGGACTCTCTTACAAGAAAAGGAAGTAGAGATGGCGGGGGAAGAAGAATGTCCTGTGAAGACATGCAAGCAGAAGATGATCATGTGACAATGGAGGTAGAGATTGGAATGATACATCCACAAGCCAAAGAATGCCTAGGACTACCAGAAGCTGGAAGAGGCAAGGAGGGATCCCAGAGGCTTTAGGGATAGGATGGCCCTTTCAACACCCTGATTTCAGACTTCTAGCCTCTAAAAACTGTCAGAGAATAAATTTCTGTTGCTCTAAGCCACTCAATTTGTGGTACTTTGTTATAGCAGCTCTAGGAAACTAATACTCTGGGTTTTGAAAGTGCTGTATTAGTATAGAATATTGACTTTTTCTCATCTACTTAAAAGTAAGAGTTCTATATACTTATTTACTGAGAGTTTACTATGCACCAAGCAATGGTCTAAGTAAGTTCTTTTATGTACTAACTCACTAAATCCTCATAATAACCCAATGAGAGAGGTACTATCCTGGGAATTTCAATCCTGAATAGAGACACCAGGAATCTGCTGCTCGATGATCTGATGGCAGCCCCCTGGAGGTCTACAAAGTCTCTAGAGCCATGCTGTTCCCATCCCCCACTAAGGCTTGGCCAATTCAACTCTTCCTGCATTTGGAAGATCTATGTCACTCTTACTCCAATCCCTTTTCATTTGTATTTATCATAGCTGTTTCCTGTAACCTATGGCCAAAAAATAATAATAATAATAATAATAATAATAATAATAGATTTTTAAAAATTGGCAGCAGAGAATAAATTGCAGGTATCGATTCCTACAGGGATATTTGGAAATTGGCTCTTTAGCTGAGCTGGGGCACAAAAGCAGTAAGACTCCTGTTCACATTGTAAACAGGGTTAAAAGACACTGTACACAGTGACAGAATGGCCAATCAAGTTAACACCTCCAGTTAATGGGCATCTAAGACTCTGTGCCCATTGCAGGTGGCACTCTAGTGGACTGGATAGCTGTTGACCTAGGCCAACTGAACAGGAAGAAGGAATACCAAACCATATATAAGATGGCTTTTATAAAGGCACTGGATAAGTTAAAATAAGAGAATGATAGGTTTAAACCTCAAAATTCCCATCTCAGTGTAAAGAATAAAACTCTGGGTCCTTGGGACGCTGCAGAATTTCTCACTTCTTACATCAGTGGGGCTTAACCACTAAGAATCTAATTCAAGGATTGCTTCTATAGGTTTTAAGTTACAGTAACAAGTGAGTTCACAGTCTCTTCAGGTTTCCTGCATAAAAGTAAAGACAGGGATGCCTGGGTGGCTCAGTCAGTTTGAGAGTCCAACTCTTGGTTTCAGCTCAAGTCAGGACCCAGGGTCATGGGATTGAGCCCCGAGTCAGGCTATGCACTGAGTGTGAAGCCTGCTTAAGATTCTCCTCTCCCTCTGCCTCTCTCCCCCACTTATACATTCTCTCTCTTTCTCTCTCTCTCTCTCTCTCTCTCTCCCCCTCCCTCCCTCAAAAAAAAAAAAAAGAGTAAAGACATTCATCAGAAAGAGGGGGACTACAATGTTACATAATGAGTTACTGGCAAAGTCTTGGATATACTTAAACCTCCAAACTTTTCTAAAACACTCCCCCACTGAGCTTGCTATGTATCCCACCATGCCCTAATCCCTACTTCACGCACTAAATAACCAAGATTCAACTTCAACACAGCCCTATCTTCAGAGATAAAAGGAAGGCAGGATGGCAAAGCCCACATAACAACAATTTAACTCCTAAAATCAAAAGGTGTAAGTATGATAATTAAAACAGCAGGACTTTTATAGTAACCAGATCTCCGGTAATAGTCTAATTTCTAACTATGATTAATGGGATCCCCAGGAATGAAATAAATAGGCAACTCATTAAAACCCTTTTTTTCCCAGTGGTTCACTTATTTTTTTTATTACCAAGTAGTATTCAATTGTAAGAATGTCCTATAACATGTTTATTAAACTCAAGTTTTTTGGGAGGCACCTGGTGGCTCAGTCAGATAAGCATCCGACTTCGGCTCAGGTCATGATCTCATGGTTTGTGGGTTCAAGCCCCGCATCAGGCTCTGTGCTGACAGCTCAGAGCCTGGAGCCTGCTTCAGATTCTGTGCCTCCCTTTCTCTCTGTCCCTACCCCACTCGTGCTCTGTCTGTCTCTCTCTCTCTCTCTCTCTCAAAATAAATAAACATTAAAAAAAAAATTTAAACTCAAGTCTTTTTTTTGAAATCTATAACTAAAAATATTCTAGGTCCATGAAAAAAAGGACTAACTCAAGCCACCATATAGACAGTCATGGCATCTCACTCATTTCCACACTTAATTTACAGATTCACAGCCCCTTGAATAAAGACAACACAGTGTATAGATGTTGCTATAACACCACACATGCCTAATATAAATTTTCCTCAGATCCTTCCTTATAGGACCAATAGTCATTTATTCAGGTGCACTGAGGGAAGGGAAATACCTAAATTGTGTGAGAACGATGAATACTGGCTCCAGTTACTACTAACTCTCAAAGCCCAGAAATATACTATTGTTTCTAATTATGGAGACTCAGTAATAAATGAATTTTTTAACTTAGTTCAACCAGTGAGAGAGCAAAGCCAGCCTATGATTTCTCTCACCCAGTTTCTGAGAGTTTAAAGGATATGTATTGCGGGCACCTGGGTGGCTCAGTTGATTGAGCATCCGACTTTGGCTGAGGTCGTGACCTCATGGCTTATGAGTTCAAGCCCTGCGTCCGGCTCTATGCTGACAGTTCAAAGCCTGGAACCTGCTTCAGATTCTGTGTCTCCGTCCCTCTCTCTGCCCCTCCCTCACTTGTTCTCTGTCTCTCTGTCTCTGTCTCTGTCTCTGTCTCTGTCTCTCTCTCTCAAAAATAAATAAACATTAAAATTTTTTAGATTTTAAATAAAGGAAATTTATTTCCACAGAAAACAGTAGAACACCCATTTGGTTCCCCAACATTTACATGACGGATATTATATTGGGACAGCTGTATGTAAACCACTGGAACTCTATCTCCCAGTTAGAGAGAAAATCAAAAGCAATACCACTCCTAGGCTTGATTTGGGGTAGTTTCCAAAATTCAATGCCAAAAAGCTTCAATATGCACATGTGGTGATTCCCATCACATCCATGTTCTATAACCAAATGTGCCAATATTGAAGTCTAATGGGTCTTATAGAAAGAGTTAGGGTTGATCTGTATAAATTGGCAATCCCAATTTCTTCTATTATTCCACATCTTATCTTTTCTTGGAACCAACTGATACGACTCATCTGCTTGAATACAGTTCTAGATCTTAATAATGCATTTTTTCCTTTCTAGTAAACACAGAACAGAAACAGATGGCTTTCACCTGACAAGAAAAGGCATTTATCTTTAAATGTACTGCCACAACCCAATCTGCAGGAACCAGGACTACCTCATCACCTCTTAACAGCCAAATAGGACTGAAAGAAATCTGAGTGAAACCCAGGAATCTCCAAGGACCCTCACCCATACTATCGGGAGCAGCAATAAATGAAACTACTACAAGCCTCTTCAGGCGAGCATTAGTGTTCTAGATCCCTCAGGAATGAAGGCCTACACCAATTCTCCGGTTCCTTAATCTCCACTCAAGACCAAGAGCCCTAATCAGCTGGTCAAAGTTAAAAAAAAAAAAAAGAAAGAAAAGAAAAAGCATAGTTACATAGCCTGGTGACCAGACACAAAACAGAAGGTATTTCCCCATTATGACTTCTTTAAGTTACCATACAATTTTTTCTACTCCTTAATCTTAATTTTTAAAATTTTTCTTTCTCTTCTTTTCGTATAGGTTTTGAACACAGATTGTACATACATACCACTTAGTCTAAAGGCCGAATATTGGAACATGGTAATGACTCAATGACAAGAGAAAGGGATATCACCCAAAGATCCTGGACTTTTGCAGAGCCAGGGCTCCCTGAAAGTGTCTCTGAAGCAGTAGGTGCACATGGTTTATCTCCCACTGCAGATGGGTAGGAACACATGCTTGTGCAGTATATGGGGACAGCTGCCACAGGTGAGGTATCAATGCTGAGTAGCTAAAAGATAAACATAGTAGCTATTTTTCTGTCAGCCCTATGTTTTCTACTCAGGGTTCTTACAGGAAACTAACTCTCCTGCCTGACCACAGGCTGGCATGAAACCTAAGCTGACCCACTCAGAGTCTCCCTCTCAGCCTCACTCTCACTACCTCTCTCACGAGTCGGAATCTTGAATTAAGAAAAACACTTTAAATGCATGGTGTCCGATTTCAACAGGGATCTCAAGACTTAGGAAGAAATCCTATATATCAAGTTGGCTTTGCCTACAATGATTTCAAGATGCCTAATACCATCTTTTCACTCTCTGATCACCCCAAAGAAAGTAGGGGTCATTACTGTTTCAACTTCCCAACCTGACCTGCAAATTTCTCTTCATCTGTATCCATTCTTACCCTCTCGCCTTCTGTCACAGTGAAAAAAAAGTGCTCACACCTGTTTAAGGGTAACTCTTCCCTCTGCACACCTGATCCCATCTCTATCTTCTCTGAATTCCTGCTCTATTTTTTTAAGATTTTATTTTTTTTATAAAATTTTTTTAATGTTTATTTATTTTTGAAACAGAGAGAGACAGAGCATGAACCGGGGAGGGTCAGAGAGAGAGGGAGACACAGAATCTGAAACAGACTCCAGGCTCTGAGCTGTCAGCACAGAGCCCGACGCGGGGCTCGAACTCACAGACCACGAGATCATGACCTGAGCCGAAGTCAGACGCTTACCGACTTGAGCCACCCAGGCACCCCTAAGATTTTACTTTTAAGTAATCTCCGCACTCAACGTGGGGCTCAAACCTACAATCCCCAGATCAAGAATCACACACTCCACCTACAGAGCCAGCCAGGTGTCCCGTCCCTGCTCTATTATATCCTCCATGCCATACACTGAATTTTTCCCACTTCTCCTTACCCTACGCTGCCCCCCGGTTATTATCCTCCCTTCTTCCCTTCACAGCTAAGTTTCTTTAAAGAGCCATAAACACGCAGTCTTCCGAACCTTCCACTCCTTCTCCCACTACAAATCTAGATTTTGTCACCATTGTGCCCACTCATCCATCCTCACCAAGAACACTAATGAACTACTTGCTGCTAAATGGCGTGGAAACTTCAGTCTTCTTGTCACTAAACCTTGCCTCCCAGGTACCAGCCCAACTGGTTCTCCTTCCTCTCTGCTTGCCCTTCTCAGAATCTATTACTATCTACCCTTCCCAAACCTCCCCCTTTAATGCTTGTATGCTAAAGGTTATGGTCCTAAGGTTCCTGCCCCCTTATTCCACCTTCTTTCCCTGTGCATTTTCATGCATTTCCAGGGTTTCAAATACAACCAGCATACGGCTCACTTCAAAATCACTACCTCTATTCTGCCTACTAGACATTCCTTTCTCAAACAGAGCATGTCTCAAACTGCTCTCATCTACCTTCCACTCCCTAAGATCAACAATAATTATTCAACTGTAGTGTACCACCATTCAACAATGGAGCTTGTCAAAAATGCAGATACCTACACCCCCCTGTAATCCACCTCCCTCCAGGAAACATGACCTTATAGGATTTTATATAGGTGAAATAGAAAATCTTTATATATAATAATCACCCCCAGAATATGATGATGCTGGTGGTCCAAGTTTTAAGAAATAATAATCAGGGATTTTTTTTTTCCTATGTGGGACACACACAGGAAATTATTTTTGTATAGTATCCTTGGGAAAACAGAGGAAACTGCTCACAGCTGGCCAAAAATTGGGAAGAAGCAAACTAGTAACTGGTAACCCAATGGTGGCACCTCAGTGAAGAGCTCTAAAAGAAATGAGTGAACAGTAGCCTATTAAGACAATCAATCAGGATAGTTTCCAACCAAGTTGAGCTTCAGATAGTTTGGGCATAAATGAGTTTGAAATTGTTCTCTATGGCATATATTTTTGTAGTCTCAGCATTCTATGCTGCCAAATAATAAGGGAATCATAAGTTTTAACAAACAGGCAGGAGATAAGGTTCATAATGTTTGAGGAAACTCTCAGAACACCCTCTGAGTAGAAGACTTTCCCATCTCCTATCAGTGAAAGGGCAGGGCCCAGATTTTCCTTAGAAATAATTTGGGTGCTCAGTACAGCTTAGTACCTCCCATTCTTCTTTGTCAATATAATTTTCTTCTTTCAGGGGGAAAAAAGGAGGAGAGAGGGAAACAAACCACAAAAGACTCTTAACAACAGAGAACAAACTGAGGATTAGTGGAGGGAGATAGGTGGGATATGGGCTAGATGGGTGATGGGTATTAAAGAGGGCACATAGTGGGATGAGCACTGGGTGTTGTACATAAGTGATGAATCACTGAATTCTACTCCTGAAACAAATATTGCACTGTAGGTTAACTAAAATGTAAATTAAAAAAAAAATTTTTTCTCCTTTCACCTTGTCCCCAAGATTCTATTGTTTTTGTTATAGGAAAGGGAAATAAAATAACAAAAAAAATGTAAGGGGACAATATTTATAAACACTGAACAAAAGAATGATTATAATAAGTTTGTTTTTTAAAAAGCTAATGACTATCTGGATTACAAAAAAGAAAAGAAAAAGCTCATGACTATAATCATTAAAACAGGGGCACCTGCGTAGCTCAGCCGGTTGAGCGTCAGACTCTTGATTTTAGCTCAGGCCATGATCCCATGATCATGGGATCGAGCCCCATGTCAAGTTCCATACAGCATGGAGCCTGCTTAAGATTCTCTCCATCTCCCTCTGCCCCTCTCCCCAGCTTATGCTCTCACTCCCTCTCTAAAAAAAAAAAAAAAAAAATTAAAAAATAATAATAATAATAATACAATTTCCAAATAGCAATGACATAGAACTAAAATGTTTTAAAGACTGCTTCAAAAAATATGAAGATGCAAAGAGGAGCAAATCAATATAAGAATAAGACAGAATGTTGTTTTCAGTATCATAATATGAAAATGAAAGTAATGATTTAATTATTTTTTCTACCATCCAATAGAACTAGAAAAATTTTTCCATTCTGGTATGAATGGCTTTCAGATTCAACTTTTAGAAAATAGAATTTTCTGGGGCTCCTGAGTGGCTCAGTCGGTTGGGCGTCCAGCTTCAGCTTGAGTCATGATCTTGAGGTTTGTGAGATTGAGCTCTGCGTCAGGCTCTGTACTAAGAGCTCAGAGCCTAGAGCCTGGAGCCTGGAGCCTGCTTCAATTATGTATGTCTCTGTCTCTCTGTCTCTCTCTCTGTCTCTCTCTGTCTCTCTCTCTCTCTGCCCCTCCCACTTGTGCTCTGTCTCGTCTCTTGAAAATAAATAAACAATAAAAAAAAAAAAAAGAAAATATAGTTTTCCTTGAAAACAATTTCTAAAAAATTTCAAAATCAAAAATATTTTGGGACACCTGGGTGGCTCAGTCAGTTAAGTATCTGACTCTTAATTCTGGCTCAGGTCATAATCTCATAGTTCATGGGATTGAGCCCCATGTTTGGCTCTGTGCTGACAGCATGGAGACTGCTAGGGATTCTCTCTCTCCCTTTTTGCCCCTCCGCCTCCTTTCTCTCTCTCCCTCAAAATAAATTAATTAATTAAAATATTTTAGTGGCTCTACTTCCAAATAATATGACAGAATCAACACAAATCAAAAAAAAAAGAGCAAAACAGAAGTAAAAACTATCTTTGTTAGCCTTGTTAGCCTGCTACCTAAATATTACTTATAAGGAAAACTACCTTAAAAACTAGGGCTTAATTCTATAGTTCACTTACATTCTATAAAGTACATTTTTAAAAAGGAAGTCATTTTTATTTTATTTCTGTAAAGCTTTGCTCCAAGATGCATGGCCATAAGTTGCTTACCTTGTCCATTTCCAGTATTGTCAACATCAGCCAAACACAAACAGCCTTGATCAAATTCTTCTTTTTCTCCCAGAACAGTAGACCACCAATCCCGGGCTTTAAATAAAGACATTTTCGTTCACTATAAAAAGAAAGCATTTATTTATAGTAAAAATCTACTTCACACCATGAATTATGAATTAATTATTTCTTAAGGCATAGCAAATTAAACTTGGACAATGTTAAAACATTTCTGAATTTAACTTTAATTTTGTATTTGGCAAACGTATGTGAAACCACAAATCAAATGGCTGGAAACATAATCAAATATTTTGCAATGCCATTGGAGAGTCAGTCTGAAAAATTATACGTGTATGTTGGGCCAATTCTCTCTTCTGGGACATGTAGTAGACAATGACACACAGTAACAAAAAAAATATTCTTTGTAGGATCAAGATTCAAATTCTAATAGCACTCATTAGTACATAATTCCTTAGCAAAATACCTAATTTTCCTACAGTTTGGTCACTGAAAAGACTGCATCATCTCATGCCACAATGAGTTTCTGAGAAAAGCAAACGAAGTCAAACGTATCACATGGCTAACACTGGAACTAGTATATTACAAGGACTCAAAAAGCATTCACACCCTTTCCCCATTCTAATTGTAGAAAGGCAAAATGGAAGAAGAAAATTCACACCAAAAAAGAACCAGGAAAACCAGGTATAGGTGCATTTATACCACTATACCACTAACCATCTGTGACACTGGCAACCCATAAAACTTCTCTCTGCTTTGATTTCTCATCTAGAATAAGGGTATACCAGCAACATCTACCACAAAGTTACTGACATGGGTGAATGTGAATGCCCACTGGACCCCAAATTATAACACAAACATCACATATCCTGAGATTCTATGAAAGTTCATTTATCCAACATAAATAAGCCTTTCCTTCATGCTACCCTGATTTAAATAATAGGAAATACAGTCAATTTTCCTTATTTATAAAGACATTCCATTCTATAAGGTCACAGCAAACACTGAGTTAGTAAATACTGAACTATTGCCTCTAGGGGAAAGAGAAGCTCCTGTGAGCCTCTAGTCACAAATTTTTCATCAACCAATCAATACATAACTTTGTTTTTTGTGTTTCTCTGTTTAAAACTACTTTATTTAATATACTGTTGATTCATTAACATTCAACTCTACAGTCAGCAACACTATAACTCATATATTTGAAGGAAGCTTATCTGATACATGTATTTTCTCTGTAAGGTATATCACAGCCTTCTTGCACCTAATTAGAAACATTACACAGCACTTAAGCATTTTATATGGGGACGATTTTAAACAAAAATCAGAGCATATAAATAAATAAACAAATCCAAACAACAGAGATGTGGAAAACATGGCACTAAGTAGGCCACAAAAAGGACACTTATTTATAGTATAAAGCTGAAACAAGAAGGCAAAGAATCACTGTGATTGATATCTTCCAGGAACATGTGTGTCAAGTGACTTAAATTTTTTTGCCACTCTGTGTATGACCATGAATGACCCAAAAGCACCATAAGTATTGACTCTGGTATCACAAATAAATTTTAGCAAACAGGTAAACTCACAAATATGGAATCTGCAAATAATGAGGATCAACTATACATTTAAAAAATGTAAATCAGGGGCGCCTGGGTGGCTCAGTCGGTTAAGTGTCCGACTTTGGCTCAGGTCATGATCTCACCGTTCATGGGTTCGAGCCCCACATTGGGCTCTGTGCTGACAGCAGAGCCTGGAGCCTGTTTCAGATTCTGTGTCTCCCTCTCTCTCTGCCCCTCCCCCACTTGCACTCTGTCTCTCTCTGTCTCAAAAATAAATAAACATTAAAAAAAATTTTTTTTTTTAAATGTAAATCAGGGGCTCCTGGATGGCTCAGTCGGGTAAGCATCTGACACGGCTCAGGTCATGATCTCACAATTCTTGGGTTCAAGCCCCGCATCAGGTTCTGTGGTGACAGCTTGGAGCCTGGAGCCTGCTTCAGATTCTGTCTCCCTCTCTCTCTGTGTCCCTCCCCTTCACACTCTGTCTCTCTCTCTCTAGAATAAACATTAAAAATAAATTAAAAATAAAAAATAAAAAATGTAAATCAATCTGCTTCTTAAAGTATGCCTTCCACATAGGTTAATCATAGAAAGCAAGACCACTTGCTTTCCTTAAGTTGGCCAAGAAATTAGCTGAGAATCATGCAGTGGTGAAAAGTACAGACTCCAGAGGTGGTCAGTGTGAATTTGGATATATGTTCCATACAAACCAAGAAACCAAGGACAGGTTACTAAGAGTTACCAAAACTCCCCATACTTCAGCTTCCTCATCTTAAAATAAAGAGGAATAAATAAGAATGCAGTAGAGGCAACCTATGAAAAGGAAGAAAATATTTGCAAATTATATATCTAATTATGATTAATATACATAATACATAAAGAACTCATGAATATCAACAAAAAAATTGTTTTAATGGGCAAAGGACTTGAATAGACATTTAACCCAAGAAGAGTTACATGGTCAAAAAGCATGTGAAACAATGTTCAACATCACTAATCATTAGGGAAATGCAAATCAAAAACATAATGAAATACCACCTCACACCCATTAGGACAGCTACTACAAAAAACAAACAAACAAACAAACAAACAAACAAACAAACAAAAAACCCAGAAAATAACAAGTGTTGGCAAGGATGTGAAGTAACTGGAACCCTTGTGCATTGTTGATGAAAATCTAAAATAGTGCAACCACTATGGAAACTGTATGGTGGTTCCTCAAAAAATTAAAAATATAAATTACCATATGATCCACTCATTCTACTTCTGGGTATATATCCAAAGGAAATGAAAACAGGAGTACAAAGAGACATTTGCACTCTTATATTCATAGCAGCATTATTCACAATATCTAAAAGGTAGAGGCAACCCAAGTTGGGTTTGTCCATCAGTGGATGAGTGGATAAACAAAGTGTGGCATATACATACAATGGAGTATTATCAGTCTTAAAAAGGAGGGAAATTCTGACACATGCAACATGAATGAACCTTAAGAACATTATGTTAAGTGAAATAAACCAGTCAAAAAGACAAATACTGCATGTTTCCACTTATATGAGGTACCTACAGTAGTCAAATTCATGGAGAGTAGAATGGTGGCTGCCAGGGTTGGAGTGAGAGAGAAGTGGGAAGCTTTAGTTGATGGGTATAGAGATTCAGTTTTACAAGGTGAAGAGTTTTGGAGACTGGTTGCACAAAAATGTGAATGTACTTAATATTACTGAACTGTACACTTAAAAATGGTTAAGATGCGGCACCTGGATGGCTCGGTCAGTTAAGCATCTGACTCTTGGTTTTGGCTCAGGTCATGATCTCACAGCTTTTGAGTTCAACCCCGACATCAGGCTCTGCACTAACAGCACAGAGCCTGCTTGGGATTCTCTCTCTCTCCCTCTCTCTTTGCCCCTCCTCTGCTCACACACTCTCTCACTCTCTCTCCCAAAATACATAAACTTTTTAAAAAATAGTTTTAAAAAATTATAATAAAAATTAAAAAATAAAAAATAAAAAAGTTAAGACAGTAGGGTGCCTGGGTGGCTCAGCTGGTTAAGCACCTGACTTCTGATTTTGGCTCAGGCTATGATCTCACAATTTGTGAATTCCAGCCCCACGTCAGGCTCTGTGCTGGCAGTGCAGAGCCTGCTTGGGATTCTCTCTCTCTTCCTCTCTCTCTCTCAAAAAAATAAATAAATAAATAAACTTTAAAAATATTTTTAAGTGGTTAGGGTGGTAATTTTATGTTATGTATATTTTCTCACAATTCAAAATAAAAATAAAAACTTAGTTTGAAAAAAGGAACACAGTTTTATTCGCACAACACTTGGCACAAATAAGCACTCAATAAACGTCAGCCATTACTATGGTTTTTACCCTTTTTATGATATTTTTTAAAACCTACATTGAAGAAAAGAAACAAATGTCCTTCAATGTGTGAATAAACAAACTATGGTACAGCCTTACCATGGAATAAAACTCAGCAATATTTTTTAAATGAAGTAACAACAACTTGGATGGATCTCAAGAGCATTATGCTGAGTGAAAAAAAAAACACCCAATCCCAGGGGTGCCTGGGTGGCTCAGGCAGTTAAGTGTCTGAATCCTGATTTCGGCTCAGGTCATGATCTCAGGGTCTCAAGATTAAGCCTGGCAGAGGGCTTCTCACTGGGCATGGAGCCTGCTTAAGATTCTCTCTCTCCCTCTCTCTCTGCCTCTCCCCCTGTTTGTGCTCACACTCTATCTCTCTAAAATAAAAAAATAAAACAAATAAAAAGTCTTAAAAACGTCCAATCCCAAAAGATCATATATTAAATAATTCCATTTCTATAACATTTTCAAAATGACAAAATTAAACTGATGGAAAATACATCAGCAGTTGCCAGGGTTAAGGGAGGGCGTGACTTTAACAGACTAGTAGAAGGGGATTTCTTTGAGATGACGGAAAAGTTCTGTACCCTGATTTTGGTGGTGGTTTCATGGGATAAATTTTAATTTCTTTGAGCCATATTCCAAAAAGAAAAGTGTATGTAATGTAAAACTTAGTGAATCTAAATAAGACTTATAGTTTAGTCATAGCATTGTATAAATGTCAATTTAGTAGTTTGATAATTGTTCTGTTATTATTAGGAAATCACTACTTTTGCAACTTCTATGTGAGTATAATATTATTTCAATGACCAGTTTAAGGAAACAAGAAAGAAAGAAAGAAAGAAAGAAAGAAAGAAAGAAAGAAAGAAAGAAAGAAAGAAGAAAGAAAAGAAAAGAAAAGAAAAGAAAAGAAAAGAAAAGAAAAGAAAAGAAAAGAAAAGGCAAGCTTCACTCAAGGCCTCTATTTACACTAAAAAAGAAATCAGATAAAGGCAAGGTGTTGATGGACATGAAGGGAAAAATACGTAATAGGTAAATAAACTTAAAATGAGTTTTAACATATGTGGGAGAGTTTCTGAAAAACATCTGCATCACTTGTTATTACTAATGGCATTATATAACCGTACAAATTGCCAGATGACTAAACTTCAAATCTGGCAGCAAGCATACAAAAAATGTAATAAACACTTTATTACACTTTTATTAGATTTTTTTATTTGAGAGGGAAGTAACAGTACTTAATAAGTGCCATATATTCTCATTATATATTCAGAAATATATGGAAAGTTGTAATATACCATATCATTAGACTACCAGTATAAAGATACATCATTCTCTTGCAGCCCAGAGAAGAGTGTTACCCAAATTCAGTACCACTCAAAGACTCACTTGGAGGGTTCACAGCATTTATCATATAGTTGTCATCATGGCTGTGATTTATTACAGCGAAAGAATATAAAGTATAATCAGAAAAGGGAAAAGGTGCATGGGAGAAGGGTGTGGGGGAGCTGAGAGGAAATCAGACACAAGCTTTCAAGGTAGAAAACCTGGGCTCTGTGGTCAGAGGCCAGGGGGAAAAAAAGGCAAGATGGCCAGAAAACTGAATAGGGGCATCAAATGAGACCAAAGGAAAACCAGGAGTGAGCCACCTGTAAGGAAATGAAAAAAGGTATATCTAGAAAAAGAGAATGGCCAGCTATATGAAATGCTGCTGATAATATCATAAAGAATAAAGACTTAGAGGCACAATCTCCATTCAGAGACACAGCCAAAAACAGAAATCAATAGGCTAACCAACAAGTGTGAGATCCTTTGCACACATTCAGCATCAGCCAGTTCAAAGGACTCTTACAGAGAGAAAATAGAAAGGGAAGATCTATATGTTCAGCATCCAAAAGGGTCACTTTCACCTCATGCACGCAGAAGAGAAAACCTCATGGGTTTTCTATAGAACAGATTAAATGCCTAAATAATGGTCATAGAGAAGAGTTTTTTCCATCAATGCTATTAAATGATATTTTTAAAAAATCAAAGTGCTAAGATAAGAGACCACAAAAGACATAGCTACTGTTTGAATATAAACACACATGACTGAAATAGCTATTATGTGAAAATGGCCTCAAAATCCTGAGTTAATGAACAAATTTTTTCAGCTTGCTAAAATAAAAATGAAAAACAAAAAAAACCCTCCAATATGAAAAATTAACTCTCCAACATAGAGAGTTGTCTGTAAATGGAAATGTTCTACATCAAACTATTTTTCAAGGACTTCTAGCATAGAATTTAAGATCTATTCTTACTAACAAAACAACACAGGCAACATTTAGTTTCTGTTTCTCCTGCTCTCAGTTTCTCCTTAGTCACCCTTTACTTCACTAGCTGCTGAAAGCCCTCCTTTTCTACACTGTTCAGCTCCTTGCTACCCAAAGTGTAGTCCCTGGACCAGCATCAGTATTACCCAAGAACTTGTGATGCAAAATCTCAGCCTCATGTCAGACAAAATACCCAGATGATTCACATGCACCTTAAAGTATAAAAAGCACCAGGTGACCTGATACCTGATAGCCAAAGTAAATGTTTTCCTATATTAGGGCTCTACTTTACCACTTCCTTTTTTCCTGGGAACTGTGCTACAAGTTACCTTTCCAAAGCTTGGAAAAAAAAGACTTATTTTTCAAGCCAAAGGGCATGAATAGCTAGAAGGTACTTAGTAATCAGCTGGTCCTCTCATTCTGTAGGAGAGGCCCAGAAAGGTTAGTTGTAGGATTCCTCTAAGTCACACAGAAGAAACTTGTTTCTCTGTGCCCTCTCCCTGGTCTCTAGATCCTTGTCTTTTCAGGCTGCCACTGCCTGCAATTTAATATCAGGAAAAAAATTGAAAAGCATGAGTCAGTAGAGGGGTTATTTTGTTTTGCTTTGTTGTAATTCTTAAGAGGGGCGAAGGGTGCTGATTTTAAACACAGGTCCAACAAATGGCTCTTCCTCACAGAACCAGAGCTATTTAATTATTTCGGACCAAATGACTTTCCTACCAGGGCAAACATAAGGTAATACATAGCAGAACTGCATAAATTCCATTACATCAAAATCCTACATACTGGTTCTTCCAGGTCCCAGGCACTATCACGTACCATTGTGGACAATAATGTATTGAACTGTAAGGACTTACATCTCTATAAAGTTAATAAACAATAAGAAAACCAACAATTTGAGCTGATGTCAGTAGCCAGTATGTGCTTCCCAAATGCCTCTCTCTCTCTCTCTCTCTGATTTTAAAGACAGAAACAAAGAAAGGCATGCTGCCCATTCCCAAGAAATTAAGAAACCACAACTGTGCTAAGTTGGCATACCATTAATTTCCTTTTGCAAAAATTAGTGGATTTTAAAACAACTTAAGCTGAAAGACAGTAGATATTTTTTATTTTTTTTTTTAATGTTTATTTGTTTTTGAGAGAGAGAGACAGAGACAGAGTGCGAGCAGGGGAGGGTCAGAGAGAGAGGGAGACACGGAATCCAAAGCAGGCTCCAGGCTCTGAACTGTCAGCACAGAGCCCGGCGTGGGCCCCAAAGTCATGAATTGTGAGATCATGACCCGAACTGAAGTTGAACACTTAACCGACTGAGCCACCCAGGTGCCCCATGAAGAACAGTAGATTTTAAAAAGGAGCTCCTTTCCACTTTGGCTTCAAAGATGAGTTCCACAGCAAGCCTGAATAATTTAAGATTGCTGAATATCCCTGTTTATCTACAAAAGGTTTAATCCTATGGCTCAAATAAAACATACATACAAAAAATTTATCTTTGCACATAGCAGTTGGTTTCCTAATAAGCATGTATATAATAACTTTTTAACTTACTCTTAAACAGTTTTACAAACACTAGATAGAGTACCTTGATACCTAATGGAACTCTGACCAAATCTTTTGATAACATAAGTATGTCTCCCATAACCATTATGCTATGCAATTTAAAGTTTCAGAAGACTTCACTTTTAGAATGACATGTGAGAAGCTCCATGGACCCACTCCCCAGGAAAATTGGTGAAAATTATCTTTTAAAATAACCATTTAAAGTCTCTGGATATTGCCCTAAAGTAAAG
Organism: Panthera tigris; assembly: GCF_018350195.1. NCBI lineage: Eukaryota > Metazoa > Chordata > Mammalia > Carnivora > Felidae > Panthera > Panthera tigris. Next base: position 122,789,517 of record NC_056661.1, on the reverse strand, counting down.
AAACATTAAAAACCTCCTAAAACTCAGTAAGAAAATTAAAAGTCTATAGTATTTTAAAAAAACGAGATTCACTCATTCTCCCCTCACTCCTGGCTCACAAGATAGAAACTCCACTCCAGACTGGTACAGCCAAGAATAAGGCACCCTTCTCCCCACAGCTCCTAGTCAGAGAACTATCTTCCCTGGAGGAGCAGGACATCAGCATTATTCATCTTGCTTCCAGCTACCTGTTGTTGACTAAAAACAAAATAGAAAATCTAAATAGACCTACAACAAGTAAAGAGATTGAATTAGTAATCAAAAAACTACCCACAAAGAAAAGACTAGGTCCAGATGGTGAATTCTACCAAACACAAATAACAATTCTTCACAAACTACCCCAAAAAATAAAAGAGGAAGGAATACTTCCCAACTCATTCTTATAAGGCTGGTGTTACATCAATACCAAAAGTAAGCAAACACAAGAAAACTACAGACCAATATCTCTAATGAATATGGATGTAAAAATTCTCAGCAAAACACTAGCAAATGAATCAAGCAATATATAAAAGAACTATGCACCATGACCAGATGAGATTTACTCCAAGAATGCAAGGTGAGTCTAACATCCAAAAATGAATTACAATAGTACACCATATCAATAAAACAAAAATTAAAAACCACATCATCGTCTCAACTCAGAAAAAAGCATCTGACAAAATAAAATCCAACACTCTTCCACTAAAAAAACCACTAGTAATAAAAGGGAACTTCCTCAAACTGCAAAACCTATGGCGTATATCATACTTAAGGATGAACAACTAGATGTTTTCTCCCTAAGACCACACACAAGACTAGGATGTCCATATTCACCACTTTTATTCAACGTTGTACTGGAGGAGCTGCTACACTGTGCCAACCTAGGTGTGGAACCCAGGTAGAGGAGAGGCTCGAGTGTCAGAGATCAGAGGCCCCCACACACCACCGCCATGCCACGCTGGACAGTTGGGACAAGGACGTGTACCCAGAGGCATCATGCCACACACTGTTGCCCTCGCCGCAGCTCTCAATGCCCAACCTCATAACATATTTGACGAAGTCCTTAGACCTCCTCATGGACCGGCCCATGACCTAAGAGACATCAGCATGTAAAGAACAGGTATTACTACTACCACCAGGAGTTCAGCCATGTGCCAGACATCACTGAGTGCCAGGAAAAGAATATCTTGTGCATGTCTGAAGCAGAAATGCAATGGGGAAGAGACACTAAAGTTGACCAAGAAATTGTCAACATTATGCAGGAAAGGCTGAAGGCCTGTCAGCAGAGGGAAGGCAAGAACTACAGGCAGAACTGTGTCAAGGAGCTGGAGTGGTTCACCCAGGTGGCCAAGGCCTACCAGGACCACAAATCACGATTTGGGGCCCATTATTCTACCAGGAAGTACCTGGCAAAACAGAAGCAGCAGATGCTGGCAGAGAGAAAAGCCATTAAAGAGGCCGCTGCTGCCTCTGGCAGCAACTTGAGCCCCTTCACACAACTATTACTAAAATAAAGAATAACAGAGGTGCCTGGGTGGCTCAGCCATTAAGCATCCGACTTTGGCTCAGGTCATGATCCATGATTTCAAGCCCCATGTCAGGATCTGTGCCGACAGCTCAGAACCTAGAGCCTGCATCAGATCTTATGTCACCCTCTCTCTCTCTCCCCCTTCATTGCTCATGCTTGCTCGCTTGCTCGCTCGCTCTCTCTCTCAAAAATAAAATATAAATAAATAAATAAACATTTTTTAAAAAAAGAGTAACAGAAACCTGTTCCAGTGTCCCCTTCAGCCCCCAACCTTGACATACTGATGAGCTTTCATCAATTCATCTTATTGTCCCCATCTCCCTTCAAATCCAGCTACTACTAAACTTGTAAGAGAAATAAACAAAAGGCACTATTAACAAAAACAAAAAACAACAACATTGTACCAGAGGTTTTAGGTCAGGCAATTAGGTAAGAAAAAGAACTAAAAGGCTCCAAGATTGGAAAGGAAGTAGTAAAGCTATCTTTACTCACAGATGACATGATCTGGTAGATAGAAAATCCTAAGAAATTCAGTAAAAAACTATAGAGCTAATAAACAAGTTAAGTAAAGTTGAAAGACACAATAATATTAATATACAAAAATCAATTGCATTTACAATAGCACCCAAAAGAATAAAATACCTAGGAATAAATTTAACAAAGGAAGTGTAAAACATATACCTTGAAAATTATAAAATATAGTTGAAAGAACTAAAGGAGATCTAAATAAACAGGAAAATATCCCATGTTCATGGATCTGAAATCATAACATTATTAAGATGGCAATACTTCCCAAACTGATCTACAGATTCATTGTAATCCTTATCAGATCCCCATAGGACTTCTTCGTACAAATTGACAAGCTTATTCTGAAATTCATATAGAATTGCCAGCAATTCAGAATAGCCAAAACAATCTTCAAAAAGAAGAACAAAGTTGAAGGATTTCCCCATTTCAAAACCTAACTATAAAGCAATAGTAATTAGGACAGTAAGTACTGGCATAAGGATAGACATATAGATAAATGGAAAAGAATGGAGAGTCCGAAAATAAACTTACACATCTATGGTAAATTGATTTTCAACAAGGATGCTAAGACCATTCAATGAGAAATTGCAACAAATGATTATTATTGGATAGCCACATGTGAAAGAATGAAGTTGGACTCTTACCTAAAACCATATAAAAAATTTTATTCAAAATGGATCAAAGACCTTTATGTATGTTAATACACAGCTAAAACTATAAAATTCTTAGAAACTCCTAGAAGACTTCTTAGAAGAAAACTTAAAAGTAAATCTTCATGATATCAGATATTGTGATAGATTCTTAAGTTTGACACCAAAAGCATAAGTAACAAAAGAAAAAATAAAGGGATTTCACCAAGAGTTGAAACTTTTTACTTCAAAGAACACAAATAAGAAAATGAAAAGATGACCCATAGAACAAGAGAAAATACAAATCATATCTCTGATAAAAGATACCTATCTGTAACATACAAAGAACTCTTTATGACTCAATAATAAAAAGACAGAAACCCAATTTAAAAATGGGGAAAGGATATGAATATATATTTCTCCAAGTCAGATATACAAATGGCCAACAGACACAAGAAAAGATGCTCAGTATCATTAGCCACCAGGGAAATGCGTATCAAAACTACAGTGAGATACCACTTTGTTCCCACTATGATGACTAGAATCAAAAAGTCAGACAGAAACAAGTTTGGGCAACGATGTTGAGAAATCAAAGTCCTCATACAATGCTGTTGGGAATATAATGGTACAACCACTTTGGAAAGTGATCTGGCAGCTCCTCAAACACTTAAACATAGAGTAATCATATGATCCAGCAATTCCAGTCCAAGAGAAATGAAAGCATATGTCCACATGAAAATTTATACATGCATGTTTATAGTAGCATCATTCATAATATCCAAAAGGTAGAAATGATCCAAAGGTCTATCCACTAATGAATATATGAACACAAAGTTGGCATGTCCATAAAACAGAATACTCTTCAGCAATAAAAAAGAAGTACTGATATATGCTACAACCTGAGAAATTATGCAAGAGAAAGAAGCCAGTCACTAAAGACCATTTTTTTTTGTGATTCCATTTATGTAAAATATATAGAAAACACCTGAAACTAAGTACTGCATGTTAATACTACTTCAACTAAAAATAAATAAATAAGCAAACAAACAAATAAATAGATAGATAGACAAAATGTACAGAATAGCCAAATCCATACAGGAAGAAAATAAATTCCAGTGGGAAATAAAGGACAAGAGAGTTGCAGCTAGAGTGCCAAGTTTTCTTTTCGAGGTGATGAAAATATTCTAAAATTGGCTACAGCGCAAGTGACAGTTGCACATATCTGTGAATATACAAAGTAAAATATACAAAAATAACGTTGAGTTGTCCAAATTATATTGGTGAATTGTATGTTCTATAAATTATATTTCTTTTTTTTAAGTGTTACAAATTTTACTAAAGTTAACATTTCACAAGGTCATACTCATACAAATCAAACTGCCAAAAGTTCCAGGCATACAAACTATCATCTGTGTTAATGTGCCATCTTTCTTCTCCAAATGTCAAAAATGTACTTATTTTAATGATACAAAAAGTCTTTAGAAAGTCCATTTGTGCTGGGTAAGAAACCTATGTCTTCATTCATTTCATGAAATCCAGGTTAAAAGAACCCTGTCTTGGTTGTATATTATCACAGCACTCTTGTATTAATCCATTTTCCTCAATTCCCCATAGTGGACTGCCATCTTGTTTTCTCAGTGGTAGGGTCCATTTGAGACTCTTCAAGCTAACTGGGTGTAAATGGTTCCACCAACATCTATTACGTTGTATAGGCCCTTTAGAGAATTCAGTCTCAGGATTCACATTTTTGCTATATAAAATAGACTTTTGCAAATATTTCCTTTATCCTCAAGGATAAAACTCCATGGTCTCAGTCTTCAAAATGGCATACCTCAAATAAAAGCTGTATTTGTTCAGAACCATCATCAACCATATTTAATCTGGTAAATTACCCGGGCAGAAAGGGGCTCTCCTCTCACGGCCTCCTTTGGGCTCCTGCCTGCGGTCCACCGCCGCTGCCCCTTTCTCCACCGGGCCCTATAAATTATTTTCCAATAAAGCTATTATTTTTTTTAAAAGAATAAATGGTGATAGACATATGAGGTCATATCATAAAGATAGACATACTATTCTTTATGCTTTTGCTTATGTGTAAAATATCCCGTAATAAAAAATAATAAACTTTCACTTTTTTTAAAGTAGGATATTCCCATATTCTGGCCCCATTTACCACTCCAGCAGAACAAAAGGATAGCAAGTTAAATTCAGAAGGTTAGCAAAATAAACCCTACCCTTTCTCCTAGAAGGACATCCCACCCCACTAAGAGAAAGAAAAATTAACTACAAGGGTGCCTGGGTCTCACTTGGTTAAGCATCCAACTCCTGATTTGGGTTCAGGTCATGATCTCACAGTTCATGGGTTTGAGCTCAAGTTTTGCACTGTCAGTGCAGAGCCTGCCTGGAATTCTCTATCTCTCCATACCCTGCTCACACTCGCACTCTCTCAAAATAAATAAACTTAAAAAAAAATTAACCAGAAATTAAGACATAAATGAAATTCTAGGGGCACCTGCCTGATGCAGCCTACTAAACAAATAAATAAATAAATAAAATTCTGATTCATTTTCCAAATTCAATGAGATACAGGCCTTGACTTTAAGATATTAAGGCAAGTAGTAGGCAGGGAAGGTCAGTTACCGCCAGGTTAGGAAGAAGGAAACTAAGAAACATGGGACATTTTTCAACTGTGAAACCTGGTTTTTCTACTACAAAAACAAAAAGTATGCTGAATGACAAAAAATTAAATATATATAAATTGATTTTCTTATTTGGTTTAGTTAACTGTCTTGAATAAAAATAGGAAACAAGAATTTGCATTTTATCCACTCTTCATTCAATGTTGATTTCCAGCTCCTCAGTGGTTTTGTTTTTAAGTAAATGAAAAACAAAAACCAAAGATAAGATTTTCAATGGCTATTATCTCTTCTCCCAAATAGGTAACATTTACTAATCATTTACTAAGTCTCAGGCAGTGTTCTAAGTGCTTTGCAAGTATTCTCTTTTAATCTTCAAAACAGAAGGTAGGTACTGTTACTCAGGTACGGAGAGATTAAGAAACCTGCCCAAGTGGTCACAACTAGTAAGTAGTAACAAGTAGCATCCAAAACCATTCTGTCTACTCCAGAACCCTAAACAAGTGCAACTATTCCACAAAGACCAAAAAGCTATACTGTTAATATTAACTCTAATCATTGCAAGTTCAAACTGCAGGAAAGTATTTTATACACGTAATTAAATTTTTAAAGGATGACTAGAAAACAATAATTTGAAGGTTTTGAAAGGTCCATACCTATAAAGAGCCACAAAAGATTGATTTCTTATGCCTTATTAGAATAATAAGTAGAAAATAATCTCTCTATCCCCTCAACTCCAGAAATGCTTTTCCATATTTATCACTTGACACTTTTTTTAATTTTTAATACTTGCTTATATATATGTTATGTTCCACACCAAATTTATTCAGATTTAGTTTTTCTTTAAGATATGGATGTTTTCACACCCGATTGGCCTAGTCCTACAATAAGGAAGGATGACTAGAACAATCACTGCAACAATAACCCCAAGAATCCTGTGGAAAGAAGGCAGATCCTGGAATTAGAAGGCACACTGACACTATTGTTGTTCGTATTTGGAGTTTTGCTTTCTCCAGGTCACGCTACTGCTGCCTCAAATTTTGGAAAGTAGGAATCAGGGCATTCAGTGCAAGAAAGATGACAAGTGTATGTAGAATTAGAAGAATGCTGCTTTTGAAGATAATATAAGAGATCAGTGTTGGAATTTTCAATAAAAGGCACAGAAGACAAAACACAGGAAAGGGAGTTAGACAGATTTGGGTTCCCTTTTTCATTTCACACTTTAGCAGAGTGACCTTGGACAAGTCCCTCACCTTCTAGTCTCCCAACTGTTCTGCGGAACGGAAAGATAAAATGACCTAACACATGTAATTGCTTACCCAATGCCCAACCTATAGGATGTACTCAATAAATGTCAGATAAATGTCACTAGTAACCTAGTAGTAGTAATAGAAGTGGTGGTGGTGGTAGTGGAATGTATCCTGAGCAAGACAAAGTTACAAATGCCAGTCTGAACCTCTGGACTGGATATTTAAATGGGATATTCAAAAAACTGACAGTAACCTTTCACTGAAATGTTAGTTGGCAGAGTTGTTTTAAAATGACTCCACGTGTTTCAATAATTTTTGAAAAATATTTGAAAGTCTTTATTCTGAGGGATGAGATTTGATACATACATCAAAAAGTTTAAAAGATTAAAAAATACTATATAGGGGCTCCTGGGTGGCTCAGTCGGTTAAAAGTCCAACTTCGGCTCAGGTCATGATCTCACAGTTTGTGGGTTTGGGCCCCGCATGGGGTCTGTGCTGACAGCTCAGAGCCTGGAGCCTGCTTCAGATTCTGTGTCTCCCTCTCTCTCTGCCCCTCCCCTGCTCACTCTCTGTCTCTCTCTCTCTCTCAAAAATAAACATTAAAAATCAATAAATAATACTATATACTATTGATACTGGATTTTTCCCCCTCAGTGAATATTTCCATCAAGAAATTGTACCACAAACATAAGTGTGTAGTTGCAACTTAAGAGCAATTACACACAGCTACACAAAATGGAAAATTCCTTAAACTCTAATAAATAACTTATAAATTATTTGCAAAATGAAAAGCTTTTTTTAATGCTTTTAAATAAGGGTTAGGTCTATACACACACACACACACACACACACACAAATCTCAGCAATTATTCTATTTACATATTTCTAACAAATTAGAAAATCTATCCCACTCTAAATGCTGGCAGATTTTAGTGAAGCCCCATAGTTTTCCCCTAGCATCTTCAAGTTGTGTGTGTGTGTGTGTGTGATATGCTTTCATGTTCAAAGTTTAAGTGAGATGGAAAAAAGAAAAAAGGAAAAACTATGAATCTCTCCAGGAAATTCAAGTCAGTTTCAGGACTGGATTGGAGAAAGGAGATGCTGATAAAAATCAGCTCAGGTCATCTAAACTGCTGTGGTCTGCAATACACAGAGAAGGAGAAGCAATAATCCTATTGCAAGAAGAATTAAAGGGTATTAGTGCATGTATCCTACTTCAGTCATAGGCTGAGAACTGCTTTGACCATTTGCTCCCAAGACCTGTTGAAGTGCCAGGGGAGGAGGCTGCTTGCGCACCACGTGACATTCCTGACTGGAATCTTTAAAATTTCTTGTCACCCTTTCTCTTAAATGTCCATAAATCTCACACACATTGTGTCGTACTTGCGCTTTGTCTTATTTTTAACGCAAACATCCTTCTTAAGAAACCTCTCATCCAATATCCCCTCAAACCATTACACGGCATCAGGGATCAATCTTGCCCCCAAAACGAAACACAGAAAGGGCATTCACTCTCCCAGTGTTTAATTCCAGACACACTCTTACCTGGTGCCGAATCAGGTGGGTCCTGCTCCACCTTTCCTGCAACTCTCTGCAGATCTCCCTTTAAGAATGCCCGCCAGGGTCGTTTCCCCGCTCCAACCTGTTCCACGTCCCAGGCAGAGAGAGAGAGCCTCACCAGGCAGCACCACCACCTCCACAGAGTTGGAGTGACACCCACGAGGAGTAAACCTGCATCCTTTCTGTGTCAAGCCCAGAGACAAGCGGGGAAAACGGCATCAATCTCTTGGAAGAGTCCAGGCAGGCCAGAACAACGGCAAGTCCCGCTTCTCACAAAGAGGAGGAAATGGTGAGGGAGGCAGTCAGCGGGATGTAGAAGCTAAAGGACAGCAACGGCGGAAGGGACACCTCCCCACTCCTGCCTAACTCCAAGCCATCTTCGCCCTGTTGTCATAGCACTTTACAACGAACGCCGCTGCGCAAGTCGGGTGGTTCAGCTCCGATGCCTTCTGGGGGCTGTAGTCCAGAGTGGCTGAGGTGGAAGGCGAAAGACTTTGCGTGGGTAGTGGTTGGAATCAGATTTCTACCGGACGGGGCTGGAGTGAACCACTCCCTGGTCCTCATTAGCAGAGGGATAATTAATACCACTCCCTTTTGCGTCTTTTGACTGTTCCTCAGACTTAGGCTCTGAGGAAGACCCGCCTTCGACTCTGCTGCGGACGCAGGCCACACCCCCTCCACGCCTTCCCGTCCCGAGTGTCAGCACTCGGGGGTGGGGCTTTCCTAGGGGGCGAAGCTCCGGCAGATGGGGCGGAGTGTCAGGGCTTCTACGCGGGCACGCGCTTCCGAGCCTCTGGGATCCGGTACTTTTCCCGCCCTGAGGCGCAAGAGGCCCAAACCTTGAATTTAGCAGCGGTGGCCAAGGTGGCCGCAGAAGTGAGCGCCATTGTGTGAGCCCTGATGGCTGAGGTGGTGCTGGCCCAGTACATAAATTCGCCCTGAAGAGGAAGACGGGGCTAAAGATCAAAATCGTCAAAGTGGTGGAGCCTTTAAACAATTTTCAGGTGTTTATTTTTTCCTAGTAGAAACAGTGCTACTATGAGGTTATTTGTACCTATTCCCTGATCACACGAGCTATTCTCTGTAGCCTATTCCCTGGAGTGGATTACCGGGAATATAGGTATATATATGTTCAACTTTACAACTGAACATAAGAATTATGCCAATTTCTCAAACTTGTATCTTTGCTATCAAAATCACTATAGGTGTAATACCCTAAAAGTCACCAACCTTGAAACTTATTGTTTTTTCCACTGGATTTTTTCTTAGGCTTTAAATTTCCTGTCTTTCACCATACCTGTTTTTCACATTCTGACTAGAAAATATAATTCTAAGTTATTACAGTTCTTAAAAGAATTTCATGAAAATCATCAAGATCATTAATTTTTAATATTTTGATATTATTAAACCATCACAACATTTGTTATAAAAAAAAGAAACGGGGGGGCACCTGACTGTCTCAGTTGGTAGAGCGTCTGATTCTTGATCATGAGTGAGTTCAAGCCCCATGTTGGGTGTGGAGCTTACTTCAAAGAAATTTTTTTAATAAAAATGGAAATTACTTGGATTGACAATAATAGGAGCTTAGGCAAATTATGATGAAATTCTATTCCACTATTAAAATTCAAATTATTGAACGTTTGGCTTGAGTGTTCATAATGTGAGAAAAAGTGTAAAAGATGTATGCAATTTGATATTATTTTTGAAAAGAAAAACATAAGAAAAATGTTGGAATTTTCACAAAAACCTTTACTGTGGCCACACAATGGGTTTAGGAGTGATTTGATTTTTCCTTTGTATGTTCATTGTTTTCCACTACTCATTCAATGACATGCATTAACTTTATAATTAGAATAAAAGTTTTCTTTTTTTGTTTTAAGTTTATTTATTTGACAGAGGCAGAGAGAGGGAAGGAAAGAGAGAGCATCCCAAGGAAGCTCCAGGCTGCCAGCACAGAGCCTGATGCGGGGCTCAAACCCCAGAAATTGTGAGATCGTGACCTGAACAGAAACCAAGAGTTGAACACGTGATCAACTGAGCCACCCAGGTGCCCCAGAATAAAAGTTTTTTTTAAATAATAGAATAAGGGGCGCCTGGGTGGCTCAGACAGTTAAGTGTCTGACTTCAGCTCAGGTCATGATCTCACAGCTTGTGGGTTCGAGCCCCATGTCAGGCTCTGTGCTGACAGCTCAGAGCCTGGAGCCTGCTTCGGATTCTGTGTCTCCCTCTCTCTCTCTGCCCCTTTCCCCGCTCACACTCTGTCTCTCTCTCCCTCTCTCTCTCTCTCTCTCTCAAAAAAATAAATAAAAACATTAAATAATAGAATAAAATAATGTAAAATAATTAAATGAAAATTATCTTGAATTAGTAATTTATATTTCAACCTGCTAGGATATGTAACTGCCTAATTTTTTAATGTTTATTTATTTTGAGAGAGAGAGAGAGAGAGAGAGAGAGAGCAAGCACGGGTGGGGGACGGGCAGAAAGAAAGGGAGAGAGAATCCCAAGCAGACTCCATGCTATCAGCACAGAACCCAACTCAGGGCTCAATCCTGCAAACCATGGGAGTAGGCTCAAGAGTCAGACACTTAACCGACTGAGCCATCCAGGTGCCCCCATGTAACTGCTTAATTTTTTTTAATACATATTCCCTGTGACAGGAGAAGCTTCTGAAAGCTTGTGATATCCAAATTCAACCTATTTCAGTGACAACATAGGATAGTAGAAAGAATACTATTTGCTGGGAAAGCTAAGGTAATTTATCATTTGTAGCATGAAAAGTTTATTTTCAGCAGCTGGTGCCATAATTCTTCTTAATGAGTGTGATAGTTTACAAAAATAGCTGTAGGGTTTTTTTTGCATTTTTGCTCATTTCTTTACAATATGAATTTGCAGGTCTACCCTTAAATCTGAACGTGACTTGCTTTGGTCAATGAGACATTAGTAAACATGCAAGCAAAGCCACAAAAAGTGCTTCTCCCTCTCATGCTTCTCTTGGAAATACTGCCACCACCTCTTTGTGAATGACCTGTAGAAGCCTGCTGAATGATGAGAAACATGTTGTCAGTCATCTCCACTGCCCCACTAGACACATAAGTAAGTGATGTCACCTTAGACCAACCAAGCCCCGCAGAGCTGGGATCCATCAAGCCAACCCAAAGCAGAACTGCCCACCCAACAGACATTATTTTTTAAATTTTTTTACTGTTTATTTATTTTTGAGAGAGAGAGACAACATGAGTGGAGGAGGGGCAGAGAGACAAGGAGACATAGAACATAAAGCAGGCTCCAGGCTCTGAGCTGTCAGCACAGAGCCCGACCCAGGGCTTGAACTCACAAGCTGTGAGATCATGACCTGAGCCGAAGTCGGACGCTTAACCAGCTGAGCCACCCAGGTGCCCCCAGATATTATTTTTTAAACCTCGTACATGTTAGAGACATGAAGAACTATACCCATCACCAAGACCAATTATTTTTTTTTAATTTTTTTTTAACATTTATTTTATTTTTGAGACAGAGAGAGACAGAGCATGAATGGGGGAGGGTCAGAGAGAGGGAGACACAGAATCTGAAACAGGCTCCAGGCTCCGAGCTGTCAGCACAGAGCCCGATGCGGGGCTCGAACTCACGGACCGCCAGATCGTGACCTGAACCGAAGTCAGACGCTTAACCAACTGAGCCACCCAGGCGCCCCCCAAGACCAATTATTTGTTGAGCTAATTGCTCAACTTTTTGCTTTCACTCATAGAGCAAAATTAATTTTGAAAGATAATACCTAACTTATTTATGTATGATGCACTCTGATATTTCTTTCTATTCTTTTCTGTTTTATTTCATAGTTTACAATATCGCTGGCAACTCCCTAAATTGATTTCACAATCCTCTAATGACTCTTGACCCAAAGTTTGAACAACATGAATATAGGATTTAGCAGTCCAAATAAATGTTTCTGGAATGAATGAATGTCATAAAGGCAGATTTGGCACATCAACACCTACAGAATATGTGTAGCATCACGCAGTGTGGTACCAGATGGTAGCTAGAGAAATGTCTAAAATTCAAATATGATAATCACTTCTTCGAATTTTATTTTCTTCATTACCTTCCTACCATACTTACTTTGAGATCCAGGTCCTTCCCAAGGTCTAAAAGACCTGGACAATCTCATCCTGTCTACCTCTCCAGTCTCATTTCATGGCTCTTCTTGCTCCCCAGCCTCCAGCCCCACACTGGCCTTCTCTCTCAGTTTCTTCTGTACATGAAGCCTCTTTTCCACAGGCTGTTCTTCTGCCTCTTGGGATGCTTTCCTTTCTTTGCTCCACCACTTCCTACAAATCCTTTAAGCCTCTGTTGATATGCCCCTTTCCCTGGGAAGACTTCCTATACCACCATCAGAATAGATACCCCCATATATCTCCATAGAACAGATCATAATTGAAATTTTAATATGTGGGTAATTGTCAATTCAACATTTTTCTTATATAAGCTTCACAAAGGCAAAGATTGCTTTCTCCCCTACACTCAGAACATTATTTACATAGCAGGTCTAATTTACTGTTTGATAAATGAATAAATGAACATTTTTTGAAATTCTTATTAGCTCTTTCCTCCACCTTTGTAACTTCACAGCTTCTGGCACTCTCCAGAGTTCAGACAACTCCATGGTGCATACCAGAGATGAATCTGAGTGGCTCACACCAACCAAATGACTGGAATTATTCCTTCCCTCCTGAGGTGACTTTGCTGCTGGCCAAACTTGGGTGCCTGATGCCTATGACCTATGGGTGGGTTCTTGCTCAGGAGGTTCCATGGGCCCTGATACTGTCAGGATCCTAGAAAGCTCACCACAAACATTGACTAGATGTGCTCAAACATGTGGAATCACACTAGTAGCAGGGGCTTTACACACAAGCTGGGACCAGGGACTCCACTTTTCAAATGACTGAGTTACTGAGTACCCTCACCTTTCATGTGGGAGAACTATAAGAAGTTGCTGTAAACTGTAAGAAGGAAACTTTACGTTTCTAAATAATGAATTATACTACCATTGTATTTCTTTATTATCAGGACATGCACGTTGGTTTTTTTTAATAGGCATCACACCCAGCAAAGAGTGCAAGGGGGGGGGGAGCGGGGGGGGGGGGGGACTTGAACTCAAGACCATAAGATCAAGTCATTCACTTAACCAACTGAGCCACCCAGGTACCCCTATCCATGTTCATTTTAAAAACTAACTTTGTGGGGCACCTGGGTGGCTCAGTCGGTTAAGCGGCTGACTTCGGCTCAGGTCATGATCTCGCGGTCAGTGAGTTCAAGCCCCGCGTCGGGCTCTGTGCTGACAGCTCAGAGCCTGGAGCCTGTTTCAGATTCTGTGTCTCTCTCTCTCTGACCCTCCCCCGTTCATGCTCTGTCTCTCTCTGTCTCAAAAATAAATAAACGTTAAAAAAAATTTTTTTTAAAAAAACTAACTTTGTGGGGTGCCTGCGTGGCTCAGTCAGTTAAGCATCTGACTTCAGCTCAGGTCATGATCTCACCGTTTGTGAGTTCAAGCCCTGCATCAGGCTCTCCACTCTCGGCACAGAGCCTGCTTTGGGTCCTCTGTCTCTCTCCCCACTTCCTGCTCCCATCTGCTCACATTCTCTCTCAAAAAGTAAACATTAGGGGTGGCTGAGTGGCTCAGTCAGTTAAGCATCTGACACTGGCTCAGGTCATGATCTCGTGGTCTGTGAGTTCAAGCCCTGTGTCGGGCTCTGTGCTGACAGCTCAGAGCCTGGAGCCTGCTTTGGTTTCTGAATTTCCCTCCCTTTCTGCCCCTCCCCCATTCATTCTTTCTCTCTCTCTGTCTCTCTCTCTCTCTCAAAAATAAACATTAAAAAAATTTTTAAAGTAAACATTAAAAAAATAAAAACTAACTTCGCAAACATTGTTTCTGACAATTTTTAGTCATAGACAATAGAATCCACTCTAGCTGATTTAAACAAAAACTAGTTTCAAGGCAATCAAGTAGTTCATCAAACCCAGAAAACCAGATTCAAACACCTCACACCCAAGGTATTTCAGGGCACTTACTGGTTCAGGCAACTTGCATCAACCACTAGATTGGTTAATGCACCAGTTCTTTCCTCTCAGAGGAGAATCTAATTTCCAAGTTCTAAGACATACCAGTGTTAATATTCTGTTTCTGTTCATAGCCTTTATATGTTCATTCATTTTGACTTTGTCTAATAAATCCAAAGGGGCTCCTCATATTTTTTAAGTATTAACTATACTGAACACCACTTTTGAGGGAAATACTCCCTATGCTGTTTTTACTTCCTCTGTGGTTTTTTCCATTAAAGCTAAAACAATTATCATAACTTCACATATCAGACACATTTTCAAAATGCAATCTAGTTAAGCACTTAACACTTTGCATCCTGGTTCCAGGAATTACTTCTGCATCCTTGGGCCTGTTATTTAACTCTGGGCCTTTTTAAAATTTGTTTATTTATTTTTGAGAGAGAGAATGAGCGGAGGAAGGGCGGAGAAAGAGTGAGAATCCTAAGGCAGCTCCCTGCTGTCAGCACAAAGCCTAGTGGGCTGGGGGAGGGCTGGGGGAGGGCTGGGGGAGGGCTGGGGGAGGGCTGGGGGAGGGCTGGGGGAGGGCTGGGGGAGGGCTGGGGGAGGGCTGGGGGAGGGCTGGGGGAGTCTTAGGCACCAGGAGCCCATGACCTGAGTGGAAATCAACAGTAAGATGTGTAAAGGACTGAGCCACCCAGGCGCCCCTAAACTTCCTTATCTACACAATAAGGTAAGGGTAATGCATAGGGGTAATTAACAGCAACTCTTAAGGGCTTAGATCAATAACCACAACATAAAAAGCGCTCAGTATATACAGCTTTTTTGTCCAGCACCCAAAAGTTATCTAAATAAACTGTACGCTATGTTTTCACCATGCTCCGGAAAATTAGAGAATTTCTATGGAGAGTCTTGCTTTCTTCAAAGCTGTTTGAATCCCAGCACCACGTAGCAGCAGCGCTCATAGTCTAATCCCACCCGGGACTACAAAATCACTTCGCACCCGCTCCCAGGGTCCCGGGGGCGGGGCTTTCCGGCTGCCCCGCAGGCCTCCTCCGCCCGCCTGGCCGCCACCGCCAGGGGTCGCGCGCGGAACTCCGGCACCGGCCGGCCAGGCGGCGGGCTCACGGAGCTCCGAGCGCCGACTTTGGGCCGCGGCCCGGGGAGGTGGCCGGCGGGCCTGGCGGGAGGCGGGGACCGGGAGGCCACGGCGGAGACGGAGGGCGCTGCCCGGGCGGACGGCGGGAGGGGGCGCTGCGGGGCCGGCCCGGGCGCGGCGCGGCGCGGAGGAAGTGCCGTCTTCGCTGCCTCGGCCGCCTCAGGCGCGCCGCGGGTCGCCTCAGCCGCGCGGGCCACGATGTCTTCCCGGCCCGGGCGTGACGACGCGCGAGCCGGAGGCGCGCGGCGGCCTCGGGAGTCGGCCGAGCAGGAGCTGCAGCGGCGCCGAGAGCAGAAGCGGCGGCGGCACGACGCGCAGCAGCTGCAGCAGCTCAAGCACCTGGAGTCCTTGTGAGTCCGCGCCGCCCGCGCTCCTCCGCGAGGCGTGCGGTCGGGGTGGCGCGGGGGCGCGTGAGGCTGGGTCCCCGGGGGACCCGGGCGCGGGCAGAGGGACCCCGGCCAAGCCGGCCGCCAGTTCCGGTCCCGCGCGGCGCGGCCACCCGACTTCCAGTGGCGCCTCCGCGGGGAGGGAAGGGCCGTTCCCCCCGCGCGCCGAGCGGCCGGGGCCGGCAGGGGAAGCGCGGGCTCCAGTCCCCCGCGCGAGGTCGGCGTGCGGCCGGGGCTCTGCGGGGCGGGTGCGGCGGATCCGGCGGCACTTAGTAAGCGCTCGGGCGCGATTTGGGGACTGAACGCGCGGCCAAGTGCAGTGAGCGCTGCGGTCGTGCCCTTTCACGGTGTCGGTTCAGAGGGCCCCCGGTGGACCGGGTCAAATCCGCATTCTCTTCATCTGCTGCGAAGGAGGGACGAGAACCAGCCGTCCTGTACCGTTCGTGCGGCCCGGAGGGGAGGGCCGGAGAATGGGGTGACGGACTGTTCCTGAAGATTCCGAAGGTGGCTGTCAGGTGGAAGGGCGTGGAGACTTGTTCTCTTTAGTCCTGAGGATTTTGAGCAGCATGAAGGGTGGGGGCTACGGAGAGGCCGGTTCCAGCTGAGCAGAAAGAATGAGGACCGGGGTCTCCCGTTCCTGCTGGTCAGCGTGGCCTGACTTCAAGAGGCCCCGTGCAAGGCCAGCTCCGGCGGGTTCGAGGAGAGTGCCCATGGCTGTGGGAGAAGGGCAGGTTGTAGAGGAGATGGAAACATCAGGCGGGAGGTGCATTTATGGCCTTTCGGTGCTTTTCTGTGATTGTCACTCTGTAATGAGCTCCAGAAGGCAAACGTAAGTTTGCTGTTCCCTGAGTTATTCAATAAATGACACGTTTTTCTTTCAGGCACTTCTGTTACCTGTACTAAGATGATCATGTAAAGAAAAGTCTTCAAAGGAGTCAAATCCTTTGTAATTAACCTGGGAGCTTTGACACAAAATGCATTGCATTATTGGAGGCTGGCCAACTGTTTTCATCATGACCCTTGAGCTGAATTTCACCTTAGTAAGGCAGTGGTTGCAGGATACAGGCCTTGTATTGTTAGCAGGTACAGTCCTGGCCTCTTCTTGCCCTCAGTGGACCTGTCCTGTGCACCGCAGATTTTCAAAATTCTTTGCCCAGAATAAGCTTGAGTTTAGCAGGGCTAAGTTAAACATTGTCTTTAACTGTGGGATACCAGATCCTGGTTAACACCATACATTTATTTTGTAACTCACAAAGCACCCGTAGACATTGGAGAGACTATAATCTCCTTTTGCAGATGAGGAAAGGCAGGTTCAGGAGTTAAGTAACCTGATCAAGGATACACTGACCTGTAAACTAGCAAAACCAAAGAGAAACCCAGGCATCTGATACCCAGATTGGTTGGATTTTTCCACTTCAGGGATTTAAACCTTCTGGACTATTGCCATATTTGGTTTGGCTAGTTTAGAGACTTGTTTGCTTTTAAGTCAAAATGTTTAGAGTAATACTTTAAACATCACATAGTACTAAAAGACTGAATTCAAGAAATAGTGGTTTGCATCCCTGTTCTGTAGTCACCCACACATTCCCAGCACCAAGGTTTCAACAAGGAAACTTAGTTTTTTCTTCTGGGACTTAACTAATTTCTCAATGATACGCTTATACTGCCCTTTTAGATTGAACAATAGACATTACCTATAAACCTAATGTCACATAAATGAGGGTTTAGTTCTCTTTCCCTACCTTTCTTGTGTCCATCCTTCCAATATAGTTTCATTATAATTTTTGTTCAATCAGTATTGGTTCAGTTGGTATTAGCATTATTATAACTATTCAGTATTGTCCACTTGTTTTTTAATTTTTTTATGTTTATTTTTGAGAGTGTGAGAGCATGAGCAGGGGAGGGGCAGAGAGAGAGAGGGAGACACAGAATCCGAAGCAGGCTCCAGGCTCGGAGCTGTCAGCACAGAGCCGGACACGGAGCTCTAAATCATGAACTATGAAATCATGACCTGAGCTGAAGTATGAAGCTTAACTGACCAAGCCACCCAGGCACCCCAATATTGTTTACTTTTGAGCCAAATGGTATTCTGTGATTTCTTTAGCTATCTAGTACAACTGTATTTTTTAACTAGTTAATTAGAGCCTCAATTTTTTTCATTTGCTTAATTTCTTATTCTCTCCTGCTAATTTTATTCCAAAGGCTCTAAAAGCTGAAGGTACTTTTTCTCCATGCTCCTACATATCGGACAATCTGATATGGTTTATCAGGTTTATTTTTAAAACCTAAAATCTTCCTTCTACTTTCCTCCAGTACACTCTGGTTGCTTTCTAGACCTGGTGTACAACTGCCCTCATCAGTCTCCTGTCTTGGATCCCATTCCTGGACCCCATGTCTTCCTCTTTCTCTCTTTAGCTCATTTTGTTGAAATACATTATATAACTTCCTACAAAAAGTGCATTAGGGGTAAATTTGTTGAGTCTTTACATATCTGAAAATGTCTTTACGCTACCCTCAAACATATAGGTAGTTTGGCTAGGTATAGAATTCTAGGCTAGAAAAATTTTCACTTGGTTTCAAAGGTGATATGCTACCATTTCCTAGCTCCCAGTATTTTTTAAATTTTTTTTTAACGTTTTTATTTATTTTTGAGACAGAGAGAGACAGAGCATGAACGGGGGAGGGGCAGAGAGAGAGGGAGACACAGAATCGGAAGCAGGCTCCAGGCTCTGAGCCATCAACCCAGAGCCTGATGCGGGGCTCGAACTCACGGACCGCAAGATCGTGACCTGAGCTGAAGTCGGCCGCTTAACCGACTGAGCCACCCAGGCGCCCCATCCTAGCTCCCAGTATTGCTGAGAAATTTGATGCCACTCTGATTCCCTTTCTTTTATAAGGAACTTGTTCTACCTCCCCCACCTTTGCAAGCTTTAAAGAATTCTTTATTTCTAGTATTTTGCTGTTTCATGATGTGAAATTTTTCTCACTGGATTTCACATTTTTTTTTCTAGATACTTTGTGGGTGTTTAATATACATACGTAAACTCTGTTTTAATTTCCTTACCACCATTTTGTTTTTTCTTACTCTAAGACTTCTGTGATCCTCTTTTCACTCTTATTTTCTGTCTTTTCATCCTATAAGATTTATCTTCCTATCCTTCCACCATTGCACTTTTTTTTAAGTTTCAATTTTTAACTTTAAAGAACTTATCCTGAGAATTCTATTTTTCATAGCATCCTGTTGTTTGATCAGTAACAAATCTGTCATCTTTGAGGATACTCATTTTTGTTTGTTTTCTTCTCCTTTTGTCTGTGTCTTCTTTGCCTTTTCCTGTGATTTTTTCACTTAGAGGTTTTTTCCTAATGTGTAGGGATCCTTGGATCTCCCCCATTAAGAGTGAGGCATTATAAAGCTATTTTGAAAGGAGCAGTTGAGAGAGAGGGAGAATGCAAAGGTGCTGGTTTACTGACTGGTAAGTCTCACCATAGGGATATCAGACTGTGATCTGCCTTTTACATGGGGAGACACCCACGTATCAGGAGGTAGAGGGTTTCTGAGGCCTGTTCAGCTTGTCCAAAGAACCCTTCATTCTCAGGCTTGGGTGCCAGAAATATGCCTGCCTGCAAGTGTCCTGAATTGGAATGGAGAAGGAGGGAGCTTTGATTCCAGAGTTCATTTTTCATCTAGTGCTCACCCTCACTCCCATTCTGAACTATGCCAGTGTTCTCATCTGGGCCTCTCCAGTTAAGTTTCACAGGGGACTACACCTGCAGTCTCTCTCAAGGGTGAGGGCACACAGAGTCTTCTGGCTGTGGGGCACGAGAACACTGGTGGTTTCAACCACTCAGTGTTCATATTCCTAACCCTTGTCTTCCAAAGCTTATAACTTCTTCCAGCTAAAGAAGTCAGTCCCTTTCTTCCACTTTCCATTGTCTTCCCAGCTTTGTCTCAAAATTGTTCAATGCTAGTATCTCCTCTCAAGATTTTTTTGTGGCTGCTTACCTTTTTTATTTCTTTACTGTCATTTTTTTAAAAGAGTGTGGAAAAGGAAGGCAAACAAGCAAGTTGGCTGGCCAGCCACATTAAATCGGAAGCTCCATAGTGTTTTTTTACAAATTGAATTCAAATTCGTTTACCCCCTGGTATTCCCTCTTTAGTTCCCTTTCCACTCCTCTAATCAGTTTCTTACACTTGACCTTACCTTTTTTTACCCTTTCACCAAACCTGCCAGGACCCCAAGGGCATTTGAGTCTTCCACCCTGTGCTCTAACCCATGCTCCAGCTGTATTACTCAAGCGTCCGTTGTCTGCTGGACATAACAGAATAGAGATTCTGTAGGTATATGGTAGTTTCATTTCTGCCTTCCACACCATAGGAACAAGCTGTGGGAACACCTGGAATTGAGTATGCTTACATGAAGGACTCTTCCAAAAGAAATCCTATGCCAGCACTCAGAAATACAAGACTATTTTTAAGTACTTGGCAAAATAAAGATTTCTTTCTCCATACCCAGTTGGGAAGATGAAGTTTTTCCTATCTTATCTAAATTTAGCCTTCACACTGCTCAGAGAAACTTATTACAATCTGAATGATATAATAGCAAGGCTTCACAGATGGTACAAAATAATGGGCCTCCACCAACTTTTTTTTTTTTTTTCTCAGGATTAACTATAAAGAGTGCAGATTTCTTAACTGTTACAGCACAGAAGCCAACCTACACAACAAACACACTCCTATTCCAGGTCTGGTTTTTTGTTTGTTAAGTAATATCTACACCCAACGTGGAGCTTAGGGCTAAAATTCACAGTCCCAAGATCAAGAGTCATATGCTTATTGACTGAGCTAGTCAGATGCCCCTACATCTGTTATTTTTAAATATTACTTTAGATTTTGAGAAACATTGTGTTTTTTAAATTTTTTTATTTTTAAAAAATTTTTTTAATCTTTATTTATTTTTGAGAGAGAAAGACAGAGTGCAAGTGGGGGAGGAACAGAGAGAGGGAGATACAGAATCCAAAGCAGGCTCCAGGATCTGAGCTGTCAGCATAGAGCCTGACGTGGGGCTCGGACTCACCACAAGATCATGACCTGAGCCAAAGTCGGATGCTTAATCCACCAAGCCACCCAGGCGCCCCAGAAATATTGTTTTAACGTGTTACATAAACTAATGAATTGTGCAGCCCTGGGAAAAAACATCAACCACATTCCTTTAAATTTGGAGAAACAGTTGTAAAATGGACTTTTTAAGACTACTTTTTTGGTGTAGCGTTCAACTGTTGGAATCATTGAAGGGAAATGTTGCTAATAACAGATTGCAAAATGTGTAGTCAGTTTCATCACACTCCTTTTCCACTTATGCCAAAGCATTTACATATTTTCCAGGAATGTGGATTTTACTTTGGCCATCTGTTATTTGTACACCTCCTATGGCAAAAGAAAATATTGTTGGATTACTGGGTATTTATGTAAATGTTACCTCCTCCCTTCCAAGCTCCCTTAAGTCCCAATCCATAAGGGATAGATAGCATTAATGTTTCTAATGAATGGCTGCTGATGGGACTGTATCACCTGCTTAATTCAGGCAAATTTCCATTATTCTTGCTAAGAGAAGCCTGGGCATATGACATGTCACAGCTTTCCACCAGAAAATATTTTAAGTATTTGCTCTGGAAATACCATATCTAAAAAGTTAATTCTGTTTATACCAGTCATTTACCATGTAATCTTCAGGGACTAAGTCCTCCTCTGAGTCCTCTAAGTCCTCCCTTTAGAAAAGCTTTGGATTAATGATGGTGAGGATGAGAGCAGAGAAGCCTCCATCCCAATCTTATTTGGAAGCATCCAGAGATGAAGTCAAAGGAAAGTTTTCCTTACTATAACAATTCATGGCATTTCTCATTCTTAATCTGCTGCAAAGGAAAAAACATTCCTGTTTTCCTTTTATACATTCATATTACACTCACAGCACTAGTCTGTGTGGGAGTTTTCCAACACCACCAAGAAATTCTCCTATTCTCAGAGGACACCAAGTAAATGTCTTATAAATTTAATTCAGACACTGCCTACCTGGAGTCAGCATCAGAACCCCCAAGTTAAGGGTTCAGTCTCACAAGACTGCTCCCTTCCACACGCTTTAGATGCCACTCACAAGTTGAGGTTGCTACTAACCCATCGGCTGTGAAGCAGAGGTTCCCCCAACACCCTCCTCCGGTTTGGTTAATTTGCTAGAGCAGTTCTTAGCACTCAGGAATACACTGCCTTTACTCGATTACTGATTTATCATGAAAGGTTATAACTCAGGAGCAGCTAGATGGAACAGATACATAGGGTAAGGTGTATGGAAAGGGGCATGGAGCTTCCATGTCCTCTCCAGGTACACCCCACCTCCTTGTGTTAAACCTTGAAGCTCTCTGAACTCCATTATTGGGGGGTTTTATAGAAACTTCATAACATAGGCATGATTGCTTAATCAATGGCCATTGGTGATTAATTCAGTCTCCCTAGAGGTAAGGCTGAAAGTTCCAATTCTCTAATCACAGAATCCATTCCCCTGGCAACCAGTCCTCATCTTTAGGAGCTTTGTCACCTCCGTTAACATAAACAGTTTGGTTGAAAGGGGCTTGTTATGACTAACAAAAGAAACTTTTCACCTTTATAGTTTTGGACCTATTTCAGGAACTAGGAACAAAACTAAACATTATAAGAAAAGATGCTCCTATAACCTTTATATAGGAAATTACAAGTCTTATTATAAGCCATAATATAACATCCACCACAGTTGTTTTCTTTCACATCTTAAGAGAAGGGCCAAAGAAAAAGCATTTCACTTTTCCCTTGGTCAATTCTCCCTAACCCCTGTAACCTCCGATATTCACCCTGTTCTGAAGGATCTTTATTTTTTCTTAATGTTTTATTTATTTTTGAGAGAGAGCGAGCAAGCGAGCACACGTGGGGGAGGGGCAGAGAGAGAGGGAGACACAGAATCCAAAGCAGGCTCCAGGCTCTGAGCTGTCAGCACAGAGCCTGACACGGGGCTCAAACTCACAAACCATGAGATCATGACCTGAGCTGAAGTCAGACACTTAACTGACTGAGCCACCCAGGTGCCCCTGTTCTGAAGGATCTTTAAAGTTGGTGCATAAGAAGAGGGTCAGAATAAAGAAAACATTAAATCATTAAGTGTTTCTATACTTTGCAGCCGTTCTGAAGTATTAAAATGAATCCTTCCCTGGAGATTTACAACATTAATGTACAGATCTGAGCTAAAATCTTTATGTATCACCCCTTATAGAAGAGGTACAAATCCCTTTAAGAGCTTGAGATGCTCTTTGAGTACACAGACACCCAGCCTCAGAATTTGCTTCCTCTTTCTCAGGCTTCTGGGTCTCTCTCAGTTCAGCCCCTGGCCAGAAATAAGGAGGGCCTCCCCAGTCCATGCAGCTGAGCACAGGCAGGATACGTTTTCCACTGGTGATTCCTGGTCTGCAAACCAGATGATGAAAGCTTATCCTTACTAAAATCCATGATTAAAAACCCTATAGCTCTGTTTCCCATTAACTTGGTATATATGTCAGGGCGTGGCTCAAATGTTGCCTTGTAGCTTGACATTTCCCCTCACAAACTCCTTAGAATTATCTGCCTCCACATGGATGTTCCTAGCATCAACAACCAAGCGCGTATACATTTAATATCTGCACACACTCAACCCGATCCCTGCCTCAGAGAGAGCGTGAGGTCATTGTCCTTGTTACTACCTCCCACAGCCTCATGGTATTTTGCTTTGCGGAGGAGAGTGTTGTCAAAACCTAGGGAAGTATGGTATGTAAATTTTACCACAAATAAGGATAAATAAGCAATGTGGGGGGAAATTTTTAGGGAAAACTGGATTCACAATATATCTATGCCTAAATCAAATTGTACTGAAGCTCTGAATTTAAAGTGTTACTGGAGTCTTCTGTTTTCCAGTGATAAACATGGTGCTAGACTGATTACTGGATTCAGCTAAACATGTACTGATAGTCATATACAGGTGAGCACATGGACTCTGGGCTGTGTGCCCTTGCACAATTTATTTAACCCAGGAACAGTTATTAATACAGGAGATACACTGCTGGCCCAGAACAGTGGCTGCAACTCAGTGAAAGAATGCCGAATGTCACAAGGTCTGGATGATTGTCCCAATTCAGCTGCTTACTGCTTAGTGTTCAGTTGTTGGAATCAATGAGGGAAAATGTTGGAATTGATACTGAAAAAACTGAGGGTCAGAGTCCCTGGCCTGCCCTTTTCTTATGTGATTTTATCAAGATAGTTTAATAACTATAATAAGGCATATTTTATGAGCCTCACAGGACATGACGATAGACTTGGCTGAATGCTGATGTACCACCTGCATGGGGAAAAGGCAGTGATCCCTGAAGCCAGATATGGAAGAGGAGTCTCTGAGTCTCATGGCTTTAGAAACTACTCGACAATGAAAAAGAATGAAATCTTGCCATTCGTAACAACGTGGATGGAACTGAAGGCTGTTATGCTAAGTGAAATAAGTCCATCAGAAAAAGATACATGTTTTCACTCATATGTGGAATTTGAGAAACTTGACAGAAGACCGTAGGGGAAAGGAAGGAAAAATAAGTTACAGAGAGGGAAGCAAACCATAAGAGATTCTTAAATACAGAGAACTGAGGGATCATGGGGGTGGGAGGTTGGGGTGGGGCAGGGAAAATGGGAGGTGGGCATTGAGGAAGGCACTTGTTGGGATGAGCACTGAGTATTGTATGTAAGTGATAAATCACGGGAATCTACTCCTGAAGCCAAGACTACATTGTATATTAGCTAACTTGACTATAAATTATTTTTAAAAAGAAAGGCAGTAAACCCAGCTGGGGATGCTGTCTGGGAAGTCCACTGTCAGGTTGATGCCCACCTCCACTTAGAAGCAGCTGGCAAATCCTTACAAAGCTACAGATCTACACAAAGATGTGAAGTCTGGCTTGGGATGGCAAGGTTTCCAAGGTTTCTTGGTCTTTGTGATGCGAGTGCTCTAGTCTTGACCTGCCTCATGAGACTGCTGAGAGCAACTTGCTTTCAATAGAAGGAGCCACCACTGCAAAGTGCCTTTTACATACGTGCTGTGACATATTCACCCATGAGGAAATGGAGGCTCTGAAGGGTTAAATAACTTGTCCCAAAGTACACAGCAGTGAGAATGAGTCCATTCAAACCAAATTTTTTTTTTACCTGTATTAAAGAACAAAAATTCATCCTAGTAAATTTGAAAATCTAATTTGTTTTATTAATTGATTCATGAATCCAGCAGCATCTCATCTAGCAAGTAGAGAGGTGCTCCAAAGAGTTGTACAAAACGGAACATTTCTATAAGTAGGGTGGTGAATGAAGTTATTAGCAAAAGAAAAGAAACAATTGTTCCAGGCAAAGTCACTTTGCCTTAGTTGGAAGAACAGGGAGTTTTATCCTGCAAATTACCTCATCTTTCTCTTGGGGGGTAGGAGGGCCCATATGACAGATTAGTTTATTGGTACTGATCAGAAAATTACTGCTGAAGGTGAAGACTACATTTATGGGTGAGGTTGAAACTGTAACTAGAGTCTGTATTAAGGCCCAGTTTGGTGACCTGGCCTAACTGGCTCCATTTTGGGCCTGTGGTTTTCTTTTTAACACCTCCAAAGGCCACTCACACTGATCTTGAACTAAAAAATGTTCTACCTGCAATGTGGGGGTTTTCTACTCAAAAAAACCAAACCTCTCCATCAAGACAGTTGCACAGTTATACAGAGAATCAAGTAACAAAAATAATACAATTTAGTAATGAGTTTGATGTTCTTTACTCAAGGGAAATAAATCCATGGATTGAGTACCGTGCCTCATTCTTCCTAGGGATTTTGGGCAAAAGCAAGTTTTCTATGCCCTTAGTTCTCTCTTCTGATACTTAGCACCATGCCTGGCATAATTGTTGACTGGCTACTTTTGCAAGGAGTAAGTTTTTAAGTTGAACCTTCAATATTGCCTGATAACTTTAGTTTCACCTATTTTACCCGTTCTTTTTTGTTAGGAGGAAAATACCAAGTTGAATAGAGCTAGAGTCAAGACTTAATTCGTGGGAAAAAATTACAGAAATAACACTAAAACTTTAAAACAAAAATGCTGCCTATATAACTCTATAGCAGAAGGGAGCTGCTAATAGCATATTTTTGGCCCTTTTTTCTTTCATATCGCAAATTACCTTTGGATTTTCCTTCAGAGGCTAATTTTTCCTTGGTTTATGCCAGCATAGGTATAAGGACAATGCCATTAATTTCATTTTTCTTTTGTAATGAAAAACGTTGAGTTGATATATTTGCATATAAATAAATAATGAAAACTAAAGGTCCCTCCCTCAGGTACTCTTCCAGAGGTATGCTATTCATAACAAGGCATATCTGTGTTTATATGTATGTACATATAGTCTCCTTTTCACCATATATACACATAAAAGCACACCAAATACTTTACCCTACTCATTTTTTTTATTAACTTAAACTGTTTGCAGTATTGTCCTACATTCCTTTTGGGATAGTTGATATCTATTTGACTATTAGATAAATGATTTACCATTTTAACATTTATTAATGTTTTCCTGGTGCTAAAAGTAAGACATTTTCACTCTACAAAATTCAGAAAATTAATCATCTCTGAACCCACTACCTGTGTGCAGCAGTTTGGGACTCCCACATTTCCAAACTTTTAGGGTCAAAACACAATTTTGATTGATTGATTGATTGCATAAGCTGTGGGGAGAGGGCAGAGGGAGAGAGAGACTCTTAAGCAGGCTCCATGCTCAGTGCAGAGCTCAACATGGGGCTTGATACCACTGCCCAGGGATCATGACCTGAGCTAAAATCAAGAGTCAGACACTCAACTGACTAAGCCACTCAGACACCTCTCAAATCACAACTTTAAACAGCCTATTGCCCAGATGCCCTCTCAAAATATTATTTATAGAGTCATTGACAAGACCTAAGATGTTCAGTTGTCCCACATGATTTTCCAGTTGCTGCTTTTTTGTAGAGGGAAGGGGGTGTGTCCAGTGTGTTTGATAGCCAGTTGTGTGACAGTACTTAAAAATCAACGTGATTATACCTAAAAATAATAATATTATATGCCAATTGTATCTCAATCTAAAAAATAATTGTTTAAATGAACACAAGCATTTGGTGCTGATTTTCCAGATTTGGAATCCAGAACCCTTTTGGGGCACTTTGTCAGAGTGATAGGAAGTGAAAATGAATTGGGAGCATAGACATGATGCGTATGTACCCTTAGGACCCTTGGGAGTCTGTGAGCTCCAAGGGAACGTACATTCCCACACATCATACATCTGCTTGCTCTAGCAGCATTCAGTAAAGCATGTCGTCCAGGCACCATGCAGGGGTCCTACACCCCGAGTCCAGTGAGGTCAGTATGGGCACAGCGGGCTGTCAGAACTGAGGAATGGATGGCTCACTCTGCAGGCAGGGTGAGTGGGCAGGATTTGAACTGAGAGCTGCAGGGATATGGGAAAGGAAGCCTCTAGGACAGATCACCATCGCCTCCATCCCCTGCAACAGGCCCTTCCCTCCAGTTTTGTTCCTGCCCCCCTGCACTGCCTCCATCCGGGTTAGAACAGATTCCTCAGCCTTCCCCACATGAGCCTCCATGCTGAGTAAGTGGAAGTTATGGTAGGTAAATAACCTGACAACTGTGACAGTCTGGAAGCATGATTAGCTCTTGGGTCTTCCCACACATTTCGCCTGCAATCTCTTGCTTTCTCTTCTTTGAAAATAAATTCATTGTGCTCAGACACCAAGTTAGTTACCATTTCAGTGAATTTTAGTTCTAGATCTCTGCAGGATGTGGTGTAGCATCAGTTTACTTATATAAGATCTCTGACTGCTGGGCATATTTTACTAACTGCTTTAGATCTAATGCAGTTTTAAGGTTTTACTAAAGATATTCTTTTCATTTTGACCTCTAGTTGCTTTTTGCTCATTAAAACGTATTGTGTTCCTGTTAACATGATTGACGGCAGTTTTTCTTTTCCTTTCTAGTTATGAGAAACCTCCTCCTGGGCTTATCAAGGTCAGTGTGAAGTTTGTACCTTTGGTTATTCTCTCAGACATATTTGACTCAGTGCTCAGACTCAGTAACTTGTTATGAAAAACTGTTATATAAGGTTTGGAACATCTTTTTTCATAACCCTGCTTCTCCCTGCAGATGCCAGTCAGTCCATACACTTTGGGCTTTGTGTCTCCAGCCTGTGTCTTTGTAGCAATGTAATCAACCGTGTGACTGTTCCCTAAGAAACGGTGGCAGGCCCACGTGTTCCTCAGCGATCGGTCCCCTTCTCTGTCTCCTGCTGTGGCTGCATCTTCTCACCGCTCTGCTCCATCTCTGACTCACTCGCTGCTGCTTTCCTGAGCGTCATCAGAGACTACTGTCTCTGAGGAGACTGGAAGCTCCTCTAGTCCAGCCCCTGGTGCGAGACTTAGAGGACTCGTTAGAGGCCAGAGCAACTTTCTGCTTGCTCCCTTTCAATGAAAAGATTTTTAGAAAACCTTCTTTCATTATAAATTTAATATTCACATGAACTGAAAAAAATCAGAAGGTAAAAAAATATAAATATAACACCTGAATTGTGTACTGAAGTTATTTGGTGATGAGAGCACATGTCAAATACAGCATGTATGAGATTGTAAGACATGACAAGTGATCTCCATGGTATAATAATTTTTTTAATTTTAACAGGTTATTTTTATTATTTCAGGAAATCTTTTTTAATTCTCTACTTTGTCTCATTCCACAAGGCTTTTAAGTTAGCAGAAAAGTTTGTAATCTTAGAATCTAATTTTTGTGATCTAGAGTCAGAATTTGGAGCTCAAAGCATTCCTATGTGAACAATAACTAGTACTATTTCTCTAAGAATAGCTATATCATTTTCATGATATAATTCTTCTGGTATGTTTATTTCTGGTTTTTCTGTCGGGTATAATTTGTCTTTCTTTCTAGTACTGGAGAGGGTAACAGGATGACGTGGGCATTTCCAGCCCATGTGAAAGCCAGCAGTGCTGTGTTCTGAAGCAGGTAGGAGAGAATTCCAGTGCTCTTTTGCCACGTCGTGTACATGTTGTTTCCTTTTTTAGGAAGATGAGACTAAGCCGGAAGACTGTATACCAGATGTACCAGGCAACGAACATGCCAGGGAATTTCTGGCTCACGCACCAACTAAAGGACTTTGGATGCCACTCGGGAAAGAAGTCAAAGTTATGCAGTGTGAGTATGGGAGAGTTTCAGGTAACACTCCTCAGCACACACAAGTTATATGTTACGACTTACAAAGCGTGTTTGCTTTTTTTTTTTCCCCCTCACCGAGCCCTGTTTAGCCAAGGCATGATCTCCGTTTCATAGTTAAGGAAGCCGAGCTGCATATGTTAGTGAGTGTCTGAGTTAAGAGGCAGAGCATGGCTTTGACTCCAGGGCTTCTGACTCCTAAGGGCAGTGGTTGCCCACAGGACCGGAGCTGCCTTTGGAGTACACTCCTTGGTAATATTCAAGTAACAGAAAGGATATTCCGTTGTAGAAATGTCACAAGGGACAAGGGATGCATTGGAGGGCAGGTCCCTTTGGGTCTTGCCTCAGTGATTTGCCCCCGTCTCCCCCCAATCAGTGGTGTTAAGGTTTCATCCATGTGACCTGAGAGGAGCTACGGCCACAAGGGGGGGGTCCAGAGCAGGAGTGCTGTGTGTGCACGCCCCCACCCCACCAGAGCCGCAACACCTTCATCCAGCTTAAGTGGTATTTGGTATTTGAAGAAAAGGTACTGCTGCCGTTTAAAGACGTTTGCTTGTACAAAGATTCTTCATGTACATAATTAAAAATAGCAGTTCCTAGGGGCGCCTGGGTGGCTCAGTTTGTTAAGCGTCCAACTTCAGCTCAGGTCATGATGGTCCGTGAGTTCAAGCTCTGCGTCGGGCTCTGTGCTGACAGCTCAGAGCCTGGAGCCTGCTTCGGATTCTGGGTCTCCCTCTCTCTCTGACCCTCCCCCGTTCATGCTCTGTCTCTCTCTGTTTCAAAAATAAATAAACATTAAAAAAAATTTTTTTTAAACACTTAAAAAAATAAAAATAGAGAAAACTGTTTGAATACAACAAATATCTTAAAAAAAAAAAAAATAGCAATTCCTAGTTTCTTGCCCCATTCACCTCACCCTAAAGGTAACCTTGTAAACCTCTTTTAAGATTATTTGGGGGGGGGGGCCTGGCTGGCTTAGTCAAAGGAGCATGTGACTCTTGATCTCAGGGTTGTGAGTTTGAGATCCACATGGGGTGTAGATTACTTAAATAAAATTTAAATATTTTCAAGTTTATCTCTATGTATCTAAATTATGTGATTATATTCCTGCCTTTTGATTTTTCAGGTTTCTTCATTATCTGTTAACTTCTTACTACAGAAGAATTTTGTTTTGTTCTGAGAGAGAGGGCGCAAGTGAGTGAGGGGGCAGAAGAGAGAGGGAGAGAAAGTGGGGCTCACCCAAAGTGGGGCTAGAGCTCACCTGATGAGCTTCCTAGATTGATTTTCTAATTTCTGATCTTTCCTGTCCTATTTTTTTTTCTGCTTTCTAGACTATTTCATCAACATATCTTCCAGTCCTTCAGTTAAGATTTTTATTTCAATTCCAAAAGCTGTGATTTTCTTCTATGATTTTTTTAATTCTGTTGTTGCAATATGTTCTCTAAGGATATTAATTTTTTCTTCTCATTATGTTTTTATTTCTTCCAAATTGGTCTTTTTTTTTTTTTTTTTTTTTTTGCATCCTTGTCTTTCATTCATGAAGAGGCTCTCAGGTGACTTAAACAGAAATTTATTGTCTCACAGTTCTGGAGGCTATCAGTCTGAAATCCAGGTGTAAGAAGTGTTGATTCCTTCTGAAGGCTGTGAGGGAAGGATCTGTCCCAGGCCTAGGGATCTAAAGATCCTATCTCGCAATGAGGTCATATTCTGAAGTACAAGCGGTTAGAACATTCAAAATAATGGGGGGACAGGGTGGAGGGACCAATACCGTTCAAGCCATAACACACTATTAAAACAAAATCACACTTTGCTTTTAGCACAGGATTGCTTAGTAACTACTTGGCTCATTTGTGTTTGTTTGTTTGTTTACATTTTATTTTATATTTAAGAGAGAGAGACAGAGCATGAGCAGGGGAGGGGCAGAGAGACAGAGACAGAATCTGAAGCAGGCTCCAGACTCCAAGCTATCAGCACAGAGCCTGACTCGGAGCTCAAACTCATGAGCAGTGGGATCATGACCTGAGCCGAAGTCAGACGCTTAACCGAGTGAGCCACCCAGGCGCCCCTACTTGGCTCATTTCTAAAACCCAAGATTAAAGAAAGGATCCTTGAGGAAGCAATTGTTTTCTCTCAGTTTTCTGGTATCTTACATGGTTCATCCACTAATTGCATTAGCTTTGGAAATTGGAATCTAATGAAAAATATCTTTAGTATGATCTACTGATACTTTATCTTAATTAGGTAAAACTGCTTTATCTTACAGAAATATATCCCTTTTCTTTCTTTTAGGTTGGCGTTGTAAACGGTATGGTCACCGAACAGGCGACAAAGAATGCCCTTTCTTTATCAAAGGCAACCAAAAGTTAGAACAGTTCAGAGTAGTAAGTAAAACTCTTGAGTTTCAATTTACATTTACCAGAGATGGGGAATGTCAAGTGACTCAGGCAGTTACCAGTGACTGGAGGTTAACATAAAATATATTCCCAGAGGCTTTTGGCCAAAATATGTAGTGTTAACTACATCTCTGTTAAACTGAATTTGTGTGATAGATTAGTTCATTAACAAAAACTTAGCTTTTGTTAAAGCGTTATTTGCTTATGCCTTGGGAACACTGATTTCTTTTTCCAAAAGACACTGTTATGTATTCAGTCACCTTTTACATATTATATTTAAAAAATCTTGTTTCATAACTAAAATCATCATTCTAGTTTCCCAGTCTTTGTCTAAAGATTAAATATCTTTCTATTATAAAGTAGAAGTGTGTTTATAAATGATATATCCTCTTTACATAACAGTAAAATAAATCTGTCGTTTCCCCACTTTATTTTACACTCACCTCCAACGATTAATTCACCAGTCAGTTTCAGTCAGTTCAGCTGTGCTGTTATCAGATAGATTGGGATTATCTCCATATATCAAACTAGGGTCCACAAACATTTGCCAGGGATTTTAAGACATTTAAAAATTGTGCTTTCATTTAAAAAATTTGAAGAAAATATTCTGGATAAATCAACACTACCTAGAATGACAATTTTTACAATTACTATAACAGATAAATTGGTCATAACTCTCAAAAAATGAACAAATTCATTTATTTTTAATTCAGAAACCCAAATTCTAAGGATAGATCCTAAGGGTATAACAAAAATCAATATATACAAATTTTTATTAATGTATAAGGGATTATTTAGAATTATTTATATGACTGAAAAATAGACTAAAGAAAAATAGGAAACAACTGCAGTGGCCAGCACATCAACATAAGTACTGTAACATAGAAGTCATATAGCTTTTAAGAATCATGTTTTAGAAATATGTGTAGTATCATAGGAATATGCTCATGAAGACATAAGTGAGAAAGAGGTGCCTGGCTGGCTCAGTTGGAAGAGTGTGCAACTCTTGATCTTAGAGTTGTAGGTTTGAGTCCCACGTTGGGTGTAAAGATTACTTAAAAATAAAATCTTAGTGAAAAAGAGAATAGAGTTGTATATATAATATGATTATAATTTTTTGTAAATTATGAATGATGACTGGAACAACCACATTAAAATGTTAGCAGTGGATATCTCTGGATGGTACAAATATAGACATTTTTAGCTGCTTTTTTATCTTAAATATGTAAAACTTTTACTAGATATTTTTAAAGATATTTGACATACCACAAAGTTCAGTCTATGTGTAGTCATATTCTAAGCAAGTACTTTTTAATTACACAAATGTTACAAGAATACATTTGCTTTAACTAAATTGACATTTTACATTAGGGCTTTTCACAATTGATTTTTCAAAAGCAATATTGCATCTCTACAGAGTGAATATGCATTAAGTAGCTTGATAAGTATACTTCTACAGTTCTTTTTGGGCATATACATATGTTTTTGTGCACCTATAAATGAATCATTCTTACGTATCGTTTTCCAACTTATTTTAGTATCTCTTGATCATCTGTCCTCATAGAATTACCTCAATACTTCTAACCTTGAGTAATATTTAATAATGAATCTTCCATGGTTTATATCCTTAAAAAGGCTATTCAGATTATATTTTATCAAATTGGATTTGTATAATTGAAAAATCTTTTTGTAACGTCCACAAGTTTGAAGTGATGGTGACCCTTAAGAAGGATTAGAAAATTTTAAATATAAAATTACACCACACAGGAAAAAAAGAACTGGTTTCAGTGAAATATGAATTTAATTTTACTTTAACTAACAGTCCACAAAGCCCTAATCCAACCTTACCCTTCTCTAATCCTCAAGGCACATGAAGATCCTATGTATGACATCATACGAGAGAATAAAAGACATGAAAAGGACATAAGGTGAGGTGGTCCTGGTGATAACAATACCCTCTTACATAAAGTTGGAAACACCCATTTTGGTATTAGATGAGTGGTTTGGTAAATATGGTACTTTAATATAGTTGTGATATATGTGGAAGGCAGGAGAAATCACTGGAAAGGCCAGTATGTGGGGGATGAGCAGGCCAGCCTTGTTCTGTCTGGGTTGGCTTAAAGCAGTGGGCTTGGCCCAGCCTGCTCATACCACTGATAGTTGATGTTGGCAACCAACCGTAGCTTAGTTTATCTTCTCCAGTGTCTTTAAGGGTCTGAGCTATTGTGAAAAATGATCCTTAGACATGAACAAAGGTAGGGTGAAGAAACGGGAGAGTTTGTTTTTCCCAAAACTGGTGACGCCGAGTAATAATTGTTTTGAGGAGGTAGATTACTTGAGCAGTTGGGGGCGGTGAGTAAGGAAAGTAGGCATCTGTTAGAAGTTCTGTGGTAAGGACTCGAGAAACATGCAGAAATATTTAGGACAATGAAAAGAACACAGAATGGCTCATATACTGGTTACAGTCCTGTCAAACAGGCATGGACGTGGACAAGAATGGGGAAGACATGCACAAATAAGTACCGTCTTTCGCAAGGTGGTTATTCATGACATTTTTTACCCTCACTGCTGCTCTCACATCATTTTTATCTACAATTTTTTTAAGTTAAATATGGTTCTTTGGTCAAACTTCTGTTTAGGATACAGCAGTTAAAACAGTTACTGGAGGATTCCACCTCCGATGAAGATGGGAGCAGCTCCGGCTCCTCAGAATGTAAAGAGAAACACAAGAAAAAGAAGAAGAAAGAAAAGCATAAGAAAAGGAAAAAAGAAAAGAAGAAGAAGA
This sequence comes from Panthera tigris, assembly GCF_018350195.1. Lineage (NCBI taxonomy): Eukaryota > Metazoa > Chordata > Mammalia > Carnivora > Felidae > Panthera > Panthera tigris. The sequence goes on along the minus strand of NC_056661.1, from coordinate 122,755,267 downwards.
AAAAACGAAAGCATAAGTCTTCCAAGTCAAATGAGAGTTCAGACTCGGACTGACAAGGACTTGACCTATTCCATGTTCTCCTCTCAAAAATCAGACACCGTGGCCCCAGACCAGAGGGTGTGGAATCGGGGAGGACTTGGAGACCCCAAGAGAGCAGGGCATTCGGTGTCACGCGTGTGAATTCCCACCTGCCTTCCAGCGAAGACGTGATCCCCGGAGGGTGAGTTGTGTCTTCCCTGGTGCTGGCTCTGGACAGCGGCTGATTTCAGGCAGGAAAGCGTGTTCATTGTCTTCCTCCCACTGATCCCTGCAGTTTGTGATTCCTTCCAGCTGCCTCTGCCAGGGGGGTTAGACTGAGAGAATGAGTCTCTGAGGAAGCTCCAGGTGCTGCTGCAGCCTTCCCCCTCCCCCTGGGAATGTTCCCAGAATTCCCAGAGACTCCAGCGTGGCTTTTCTCTGTTGTCGAGGGTAATAAAAGCTCATTATTTATTTTTTAAATGTAGTAACTTTTTATTTCTTAATAATGCATGCATGTGCTCCAAGTTTAAAAGGTACGTAAGGTTTTTAATCATGGAAATTCTTCCTTCTTTTCTCCCCCAGCTACCCATTTCCCTTCCCCAAAGGGTACAGTTTTACAAGGTGCTTGTTTAGTCTTCCAGAAGTATTTTATATATCACAAATATAGGGCATTTTTTTTTTTACACGAATGACATACACACTCATCTGTACATTGGTTTTTTGTTAACAGTATAAAACAGATTATTTTAATCTGTTTAATCTCTTTTGGCATTGCTGCACCAAAAGGTGTGTGTATAATCATCGGAGATGGTTTGTTAATTGATGAGGAAGGATTCCTTGTAACAGCAATGAAAAATCTTGCATGGCTACATTGTATTTCACGTGTTTAAATCTTACTGAGTCCCAAGATTTTTCCCAGAGTCATTGAATCAGAAAATTTTTAAGAATATAGGGGAATTCTTATATGGGGTCAGCTACTCATATCCCAAAATACATCCCACACTTCCTTCATCTTCCTGTTGGTTAAGCACAACCTATCTGTGCTCCTCTATCTTTGTGCCATAGCAAAAGCAGCTCAGCCCATCATGGTGGTGCCTGCAGCCAAGGGAGAGTAAATCTTGTTTTTTACTGAGCCATATGGAGATAGAGCTTGCTCACAGGCATCCCTCCCTCTTCAGCAGGGGCTGTTGCAGTTTTCAGGGCCCCAGTAACTCTTCTCCCATTTCTGAGTCTTTCCCTGGAGGTTGAGAACAGCCAATCCAGTCCCAGAATGGACCCATTTCCTACTCATCAGTAAATGCCCCCAATCTTGGCCTTGGAATAGTAGTACCTCAGTAACACATTGGTCCAGATTAGAATCAGCCAGCTAAGGCTTGTTATTTCTGAAAATTCTAAGGCCAGTTAATTCAGGCATCCTTTACATTTATCCTTGGCATCCTAGGTCAGCATGCAGAACATAGGCCATTTGTCCTCTCCCATATATCTCAGTGTTTCCTACCAGTCTCATACTCTTCTTCTAGGAATTTCTTACTGTCCCTCTGGAATCCTATTCACGATAAAAGCACTCTTTTTTTTTTTTAATTTTTTTTTTAACGTTTATTTATTTTTGAGACATAAAAAGACAGAGCATGAACGGGGGAGGGTCAAAGAGAGAGGGAGACACAGAATCTGAAACAGGCTCCAGGCTCTGAGCAGTCAGCACAGAGCCCGATGCGGGGCTTGAATTCACAGACCGCGAGATCATGACCTGAGCCAAAGTCGGACGCTTAACCGACTGAGCCACCCAGGCGCCCCTAAAAACACTCTTAATATGAAAGACTACATCAATGATTCTCAAGCCTTGGGGCATCAATACCTACTGCAGTGCTTGTAAAACACAGATTCCTGTGCTCCCAGACTTCCAGAGTTTCTAATTCAGTAGGTTTGTGGTTAACCTGGGAATTTTCCTAATAAGACCCCTAATGATGCTAACACTGTTGGTCTGAGAACCACACTTGGGGAACCACTGCTCTGTATCTTTAACCTCTTAATGAAACCTTCCTCCACTTCTTGCTATAACTGGAAGTCTGGCCATCTCCTACAACCCTTGCAAGGTAACTACCATCCCTACTCCTTCACTCTGGTTTTGTCTGTCTTTTGTTTCTGGCCTAGATCCCAGAGTCCATCACTTAAGCCTGTCATCTCCCTTGACCTGTGGTCCTTTTGCCCAGCTTTCTCAGAAAGACCACAAACCTCTTCTGCATCTATACCCAGACTACTAGAGAAAAATCACACAGCTCTGTAGATTGGTACCCCCACAAATTCATCATCTCCAAACTCAACTGAGCCCATAAAGCTGACCAGCAAGCAAAAATGTATTAGTCACCTATTCAAACCTTAATTTTCAAGCATCTACCTTCAAATGGAGCATTTTCCACTCATCCAGGAAAGCATTACAAGCCCTCAGACCTCCCTTCACCAAGACATCCTACAAATTCATCATAATAGTTGTGGCAGACAAAATTCTAAAATGGTCCCAACATTTCTCCCCACTGATCTCCGTGACTGTTAATATGATGAATTCTACTTTCATGATTAGATTATTTTACAAGCACAAGGAAAGGGACATTATCTGTGTGTTCCTAAACAAATAACAGCCAGAGTTTCTCTGGCTGGTAGTAATATAGGAACTCAGATTCCATTCCTTCGTACCATTGCTGATTTAAAGATGACAGGACTACAGTGGGCTATAAGGTGAGGAATGCAGTAGACACTAATTAGAGGCCCCTGACCAACACCAGCAAGGAGATGGGGAACTCTGTCCTACAGCCAAAGGAAAGAATCTTCACCCAGAGTCTCCAACCCTGCTGACCTCTTGATTTTGGTTCTGTGGGACACTAAGCAGAAAACCCAGTGGAGTCTCCTCAGACTTATGATCTACAGAACTGTAAGATAATACATGTTTGAAGCCATTAAGTTTGTGGTAATTTGTTATCCAGCAATAGAAAATGAATACAGTGGTTTAAACAAGTTTCTCTTCTTGTCAGGCCAGCTTCCACCTGTGCTCTGGACCCCAACTCAGCCAGCAGTAGAGGGCAGTGATTAAGAGCATTGGCTCTCGATCCAGACTGCCTGGTTTTGAATCCCAGCTGTACCATATGTGAGCTATCCGACTATGCAAGTTGCCTGATCTCTCTGTGCTACCATTTCCTTGACAGATAATATATACCTCACAGAATCATCAAGAATTTACAACAGTTTGGAATATTTCAGTTGCTTAATGAATGTTAGTTGCTCCTGCTGCTACTTATGCTACGATCATTATCTGTTCCTGCTCCCTCTGGGATCTTCCTCCTTTCCCATCACTCTTGTCTTCAGACTCTTTCTTCCTTTCAACTGCTCTGTTGCCACCATCATTTAAAAGCTGTTTTAAAATTATAAAAGCAGGGGCGTCTGGCTGGCTCAGCCAGTAGAGCATGTGACTCTTGATGCCAGGGTCTTGAGCTCAAGCCCCATGTTGGGCATGGAGTCTACTTAAAAAAATTTTTTTAATAAAATAAAATTATAAAAGTAATATATGTTCATAAAAAGTTCCCAATTCAGAGCCATTAGAGAGTAATAAGTGAAAGGAGGGTCTACCTACTTAAAATAGTTTGGTAGAGCCTTCAAGATCTTTTTAAAAATACACTACCAAACACCATCATACAGTTTTTTTTTTTAATTAGTTTTATATAACTGAGTAACACTATGAACACCATTCTATGACCTCATCTCACTATATCCTGGCAGTCTTACTGCTTACTACAAGCTTTAAGTGGCCACAAAATTCCTGGTTGGAATGTGTGCCACATAACCATTTAACCATTCTTCTTTGTGCAGTACAGTTGTTTCCTATTTATCTTCTGTGATATGGTGATTTATGAGAATTATGTATTTGGTCATTGTGGAGGAAGAATGTTCTCTGCCCTTCAAGGTCCTTCTAGCTGAACTAAGAATCAGATTGACATGAGACAGATTAACAAGAGAAGATCAAATATAGTTTCCTATGTATGAAATTCCAAAGACAGTGAAGCAATATAAATGAGCTTAGGAGAGGGGTAGGAGGCTGAGCAAAACATTAGCAGGGAGGTGAGAGATGTTTAGAAAACAGAGGTGATCCTGTTATACAAATAAATATCTTAGAAAAAGAAGAATCTCTGTTAATAGTTCTCTTCCTGGTATAGGCAGGCAGTTGAGGAGGAGATAAAGAGCTTTTCCTGAATCTTCTGGGTTTTGATTGCTTTTAACTTAATGTTCATGTCAAAGTGGCTCATCTTGGGGTAGCCTGGCCTTGGCCCCTACATGGTCATTCAGATGACCAAAATATATTTCTCATGTACATTTGGCCTTCATCCACAGTTTCTGGCTCATATCTCTCTAAAACACTTGGAATTTCATGAGTGATAAGAGCAATAAGGGTTTTGTTTTTTGTTTTTTGTTTTTTGTTTTAACATTTGGTCTCCTGTCCCCAGTTCCTGAAATCACTTCAGAACCATAAAGGCAAAAACGGGTGTTTTGTTACTCATAATAAGCCCCTTTCCACCATCATTAGACTTATGTTAATGAGGTGAATTTTGGAAAGGACCTAAAGATGAGGACTGGTTGCCAGGGGAACCAACCATGAATAGCAAAGGAACTTTCTGCCCCACCTCCTGATTTCAGGGGAGGGTAAAAATGTCCAGAGGTTGAATTAATCACCAGTGGCCAATGATTTAATCAATCATGTCCATGTAATACGGAGTTTCTCATATGGTTTGGAGAGCTTCCAGGTGGGTCAACACATGGAAGTCCTGTTAGAGAGGCACACCTGCATAGGGCATAGAAGCTCCTCACCCCTTCCCACATACTTTGCCCTAAGCATCTGTTCCATCTGGCTGTTCCTGACTTACATCCTTTTATAATAAGCGAATAATCTAGTAAGTAAAGTGTTTGTGGGTGTTCTCTGAGCTGCTCTAAGCAAATTAATCAAACCCAAGGCAAGTGGCATTAGAACCTCCAACCTGTAGCAAGTCGGTCTGGCAAAGAACAGGGCTTGTGAGTGGCATTTGAAGAGGGGTGGGGCAGTCTTGTTGGACTGAGCCCTTAACCTGTGGAATCTGATACTCTTTCCAGGTAGTATGAGAATTTAGGTAAGTTGTAGGACACCCTGCTGGTGTCACAAGAATTCCTTGGATGTGTGGGGAAACACACGTTGGAATTGGTTTCAAAAACTTTCACTTTGCTACTAACATTGTAATGAAAATCTGTGAGTAAATATCTTAGTGTATATGTGCAAGTATTTCAATAGAATAGGTCATTGATAGTAGAAATCTTTTAATTTTCACAGGTACTACCAAATTGCCCTCCAAGACAGTCTCGACCAATTTTCACAACCTCTTACCTTGTCTAAAGGGGCCCATTTCACTGACCAAGCAGCCTCAAGGTTCTTTCATCTTTTGAAAAAAAACAAAAACAAAAAGTTCCTCCTTTGATCTCATATCTCTGTCTAGCTCTTTCCTCTCCTTTACAGCAGGGGTTTTCTTTTGTTTTTTAAAGATTTTATTTTTAAGTACTGTCTACACCCAAGGTGGAGCTCAAACTCACAACCCAGATATCAGGAGTTGTATGCTCTACTAACTGAGCCAGTCAGGCGCCCCTGTAGCAGAGTTTTTGAACCTTGGCCCTATTGATTTCAGGGACTAAATCTTACTTGTGGGGGTTTGTTCTGTACATTCTAGGATATTCAGCAGCATCCCTGGCCTCTACCCACTAGATGCCACTAGCACTACCACCCCTCAGTTGTGACAACTAAAAATATCTACATACAAAGGAATAAAATTAGACTCTTCTACCACACACAAAAATCAACTCAAAATGGAGTAAATATTTAAATGTTAAGACCTGAGTGGCACTTAGCTGGCTCTTGATCTTGGGATTGTGAGTTAAAGCCCACATTAGATATAGAGTTTACTTTAAAATAATAGTAATAATAATGATTATTATTGTTATAGATAAATGATGTTAAGACCTGAAGCTTTAAAACTCCTATAAGAAAACATAGGAGGGGTGGGAAGGGACAAGATGGTGGAGCAAATGGAAGTTCTCAGCCTCTCTCATCCCTGAAATGCAACTAGAGAAATTGATCTGAGGATTAACACAACAATCTGCATAACTTGAGCCACAAAACTCAGTAGGTACGTGGCATGAAGAGGTGAACTGGAGGAGACAGAAACCACACAGGGTAGGGAGCTGTTTTTTGCAGAGGTCAGAGAATGGGGGGTAAGAGTGCAGGAAAAGCACTCCCCTCAAAAGTAGTTGGAGACAGAGTGGAAACATTCACAAGGGACTGAGCAAAAAATCTGTTCCCCAAAACCATTGTCTGGGAGAAAGGAGAGGGTTTCAATACCATTACGACTCTATACACGGGAAATCAGAGTAGGAAATTCCAGAGCACAATACCTGACAGTGCTCTGCTAGGGAAGAAGGGTGAATCCCCAGGAGCAAGCAGCTAGGTCTGAGAGGTTCATGGGCCACACAGGGAGAAGCAGTTCCCCTGCTTGGAGGACATTTGGTAGAGGCCATACATCCTCCCCACAGGCAAAGGTCCCAGCAGACCCCAGAGAGCAGCCATGTTTGCTGGTACTGAGACAGACACCAGAGTGCAGTGAAATCTGATGCCAGCTGTGTGTTGTGGTTTGCCAAAATCTCAGAACCTCTGCCGGTGTGCAATTGCATGAACTTTTTCTGGGGCAAGCCAGCACCTGTCCATAGTCTCTGAACCTCTGCCGTAGCGTGATGACACAACATTCCCTGGGGCAAGCTGGCACCCAGCCATTGCTCAGCAAGACCCTCTCCCAGAGGGTCAGAATGGGGCCAAGCCGCAGGGTTCTCAGAAGTGAGGGCTTTGGAAACACGGCACCATCTGAGATAAAATTCAGGAAGGAGGTGCCACCTGGCAGGCTGATGGCTTGGACACAAACAGTGTAGAAGCAGGGAGTGGAAAGAAGCCTGAGACAAAGGAGGGGTGCTTGATTGTGGGTCGGTGAGAGCACAGAGTTCCAGTGCCAGAAACTAGGAAGCTGGGTGACACCATTTTCACATCTCCTGCACATGAACATACATACACATACATGTGCGTGCACACCACACTGATCTACCCTAGCTAAGCAGGGCCACCTAGAGGAGAACAGATCCATTACACCAAGCCCTGCCCAACTGCACCTTCTTAGCACATGCCCTACATGACCACCACAAGTCCCTCTTCCTGCTTAATGTATGGACTATAAAGTGCTTCATATTCATAGTTTAAGTTCCAGGGGAAACTGGATGTAACTTCATTTGGGTTTTATTCTGTTTGCTGGTCTATTTGTTTCTTTTTTTTTTTTTTTTTCTCCTTTTTCTCGGATACAGAAAGAAAATTTTATTTTTATTTTCCTCTTTTTTAAAAAAAGTTTTAATTCTTTTTACTATGTTTTTTTTGTAAAATGTTTAATTCTGTTTCACTTTCTTCATCTCATTTTATTCTTTTATTACACATTTTTTTTAATTTTTAAAGTTTTTACTTTTTTCCTCTTCTTTCCCTTTTTTTCTTTCTATTCTATCAAGCTTCTTTCAACAACCAGACCAAAACACACCTAAGATATTGCTTCCTTTATTTTTGTTGTTGTTGTTTTTAATTTTTTAACTTTTCTTTTTTATTTTATTAATTATTTTTCTTCCTACAAAATGACAAAATGAAGAAATTCACCTCAGAAGAAAGAACAGGAAGATATGATAGCCAGGGGCTTAATCAACACATATATAAGTAAGATGTCTTAACTAGAATTTAGAACCACATAATAATACTAGCTGGGATTGAAAAAAGCATAGAATCCCTTTCTGCAGAGATCAAAGAAGTAAAATCTAATCAGGACAAGATTAAAAATGCTATAACTGAGATGCAATCTTGAATGGATGCCACAGTGGCAAGGATGGACGAAGCAGAGCAGCGAATCAGTGATATAGAAGACAAAATTACGGAGAATAATGAAGCAGAAAAAAAGAGGGAAACTAAGGCAAAGACATGATATAAGAAATTAGAGAACTCAATGACTTATTTAAAAGGATAGCATCCAAATCATAGAGGAGTGCCAGAAGATGAAGAGAGAAAGCGGTACAAGGTTTATGTGAGCAAATTATAGTGGAAAACTTTCCTAATCTGGGGAACAACACAGACATAAAAAAATCCAAGAAGCAGAGAGTACTCCCATTAGATTCAATAAAAACCATCCATCAACAGGGCATATCATAGTCAAATTCACCAAATACACAGACAAGGAAAGAATTAATGAAAGCAGCAAGGGAAAAAAGTCCTTAACCTACAAGGGAAGACCGTTAAGGTTCACAGCAGACCTATCTACAGAAACTTGGCAGGCCAGAAAGGAGTGGCAGGATATATTCAAATTGCTGAATCGGAAAAATATGCAGCCAAGAATTCCTTACCCAGCAAGGCTGTCATTCAAAATAGAAGGAGAAACTAAAAGTTTCCCAGACAAACAAAAATTAAAGGAGTTCATGACTACTAAAACAGCCCCATAAGAAATTTAAAGGGGTACTCCCTAAGGGTAGAAGAGACAAGAGAAAAAAAAAATGACCAAAAGCAGCAAAGATCAGAAGGACCAAAAAACACCACCAGAAACTCCCAACTCTACAGGCAACACAATGGCAATAAATTCATATCTTTCAGTACTCATTCTAAATGTCAATGGACTAAATGCTCCAATCAAAAGACATAGGGTATCAGAATGGATAAGAAAACAGTCTCCATCTATATGTTGCTTACAAGAGACCCATTTTAGACCTACAGACACCTTCAGAGTGAAAGTAAGGGGATAGAGAACCATCTATCATGCTAATGGTCACCAAAAGAAAGCTGGAGTAGCCAGACTTAGACAAACTGGATTTTAAAATACTGTAACAAAAGATGAAGAAGGGCATTATATCATAATTAAGGGGTCTATCCACCAAGATCTAACAATTGTTAACATTTATGTCCCCAACGTGTAGCACCCAAATATATAAATCAATTAATCACTAACATAAAGAAACTCATTGATAATAGTACCATAATAGTAGGGGACTTCAACACCCCACTTACAGTAATGGACAGATCATCTAAGCAGAAAATCAACAAGGAAACAATGGCTTTGAATGACACACTGGACTGGACAAACTTAATATATATTCAGAACATTTCATCCTAAAGCAGCAGAAATACACATTCTTCTCAAGTGCACACAGAACATTCTCCAGAATAGATCACATACTGAGACACAATCAGCCCTCAACAAGTACAAAAAGATCAAGATCATACCATACATATTTTCATAGCACAATGCTATGAAACTTAAAATCAACCACAAGAAAAAATTTGGAAAGACCACGAATACTTGGAGATTACAGAACATCCTACTAGGGGCACCTGCGTGGCTCAATTGGTTGAGCGTCTGACTTCAGCTCAGGTCACGATCTCATGATTCATGAATTCGATCCCTGCATCAGGCTCTGTGCTGACAGCTTAGAGCCTGGAGTCTGCCTCAGATTCTGTGTCTCCCTCTCTCTCTGCCCCTCCCATGCTCATACTCTCTCTCTCAAAAATGAATAAACATTAAAAACAATTTTTTAAAAAGAACACCCTACTAAAGAATGAATGGGTTAACCAGGCAATTAAAGAAGAAATTTAAAAATATATGGAAGCCAGTGAAAGTGATAACACGACAGCCCAAAACCTCTGGGATGCAGCAAAGGCAGTCCTAAGAGGGAAGTATATAGTAATCCAGGCCTTCCTAAAGAACGAAAAAAGGTATCAGATACACAACCTAACCTTACACCTTAAAGAGCTGGAAAAAGAACAGCAAAGCCCCAAACCAGCAGAAGACAGGAAAAAATAAGGTTAGAGCAGAAATCAATGATATTGAAATAAAAAAAAAACAATAGAACACATCAATGAAACCAGGATCTGGTTATTTGAAAGAATCAACAAAATTGATAAACCCCTAGCCAAATTTATCAAAAAGAAGAAGGAAAGGACCCAAATAAAATCAACAAGGAAAGAGGAGGGATCACAAACAACACTGCAGAAATACAAACCATAATAAGAGAATATTACAAACAATTATATGCCAACAAATTGGGAGATCTGGAAGAAATGGACAAATTCTTAGAAACATAAACTACCAAAAACTAAAACATAAATAAATAGGAAATGCGAAGAGACATATAACCAGTAAAGAAGTGGAATCAGTAATCAAAAATCTCCCAACAAACAAGAGTCTAGGACTGGCTGGCTCTCCAGGGGAATTCTACCAAACATTTAAAGAAGAGTTACACCCATTCTTTTGAAGCTGTTTCAAAAAATAGAAATGGAAAGAAAACTTCCAAAATCATTCTACAAGGCCAGTATTACCTTGATTCCAAAACCAGACAAAACCCCACTAAAGAGGATAACTATAGACCAATTTCCCCGATGAACATGGATGCAAAAATTCTCAAGATACTAGCCAACTGGATCCAACAATACATTAAAAGAATTATACACCACAGTCAAGAGGATTTATACCTAGGATGCAGAGCTGGTTCAATATCTGCAAATCAATCAATGTGATAAATCACTTAATAAAAGAAAGGATAAGAGCCACACGAGCCTCTCAATAGATGCTGAAAAAGCATTTGACAAAAGCATCCTTTCTTGATAAAAAACCTCAAGAAAAGTAGGGATAGGAGGATCATACATCAAGATCATAAAAGCCATATACAAAAGAGCCACCACTAATATCATCCTCAATGGGGAAAAACGGAGAGCTTTCCCCCTAAGGTCAGGAACACAACAAGGATGTCCACTGTCACCACTTCTATTCAACATAGTATTGGAAGTCTTAGCCTCAGCAATCAGACAACACAAAGAAATAAAAGGTATCCAAATCATCAAGGAAGAAGTCAAACTTTCACTCTTCGCAGACGACATGATATTCTATATGGAAAACCCAAAAGATTCCACCAAAACACTGCCATAACTGATCAATGAATTTAGCAAAGTCGCAGGATATAAAATCAATGCACAGAAATCAGTTGCATTCCTATACACCAATAATGAAACAGCAGAAAGAGAAATCAAGGCATCGATCCCATTTACAACTGCACCAAAAAACATAAAATACTTTAGAATAAACCTAACCAAAGAGGTGAAAATCTATACACTGAAAACTATGGAAAACTTATGAAATAAATTGAAGACGACACAAAAAATGGAAAAACATTCCATGCTCATGGATTGGAAGAATATTGTCAAAATGTCGACACTACTCAAAGCAATCTACATATTTAATGCAATCCCTATAAAAATAACACCAGCATTCTTCACAGAGCTAGAACAATCCTAAAATTTGTATGGAACCAGTAAAGATTCCAAATAGCCAAAGCAATCCTGAAAAAGAAAACCAAAGCTGGAAGCATCACAATCTGGGACTTCAAGACGTATTACAAAGCTATAATCATCTTAGGGGTGCCTTGGTGGCTCAGTTGGTTGAGCATCCAACTTCAGCTCAGGTCATGATCTCACAATTTGTGAGTTTGAGCCCCATTTCAGACTCTGTGTTGACAGCTTGGTGCCTGGAGTCTGCTTCAGATTCTGTGTGTGTGTGTGTGTGTGTGTGTGTGTGTGTGTGTGTGTGTCTTTGCCCATACCTCACTAGTACTCTGTCTCTCTCTCAAAAATAAATAAAAACATTAAAAAAAAATTTTAAGCTGTAATCATTAAGACAGTATGGTACTGGCACAAAAACAGACAGATCAATAGAACAGAACAGAGAACCCAGAAATGGACCCACAAACATATGGCCAACTAATCTTTGACAAAGCAGCAAAGAATATCCAGTGGAATAAAGACAATCTCTTCAGCAAATGGTGCTGGGAAAACTCGACAGCAACATGCAGGAAAATGAACCTGGACCACTTTCTTACACCATACACAAATATAAACTCAAAATGGATGAAAGACATAAACATAAGACAGGAAGCCATCACAATCCTAGAGAGAAAGCAGGCAAAAACCTCTTTAATCTCGGCTGCAGCATCTTCTTACTCAACACGTCTCTGGAGGCAAGAGAAACAGAGGTAAAAATGAACTATTAGGACCTCATCAAAATAAAAAGTTTCTGCACAGCAAAGGAATCATCAAAACTAAGGGGCAACCGGTGGAATGAGAGAAGATATTTGCAAATGACATTTCAGACAAAGGGTTAGTATCCAAAATCTATAGAGAACTTATCAAACTCAATACCCAATAAAACAAATAGTCCAGTGAAGAAATGGGCAAAAGACATGAATAGACACTTTTCCAAAGAAGACATCCAGATGGCTAACAGACACATGAAAAAATGTGCAACATCACTCATCATCACGGAAATAAAAATCAAAACCACGATGAGATACCACCTCACACCTGTCAGAATGGCTAACCTTAACAACTCAGGCAACAACAGATGTTGGTAAGGATGTGGAGAAAGAGGATCTCTTTTGCACTGCTGGTGGGAATGCAAACTGGTGCAGCCACTCTGGAAAACAGTATGGAGTTTCCTCAAAAAACTAAAAATAGAACTACCCTACGACCCAGCAATTGCACTACTAGATATTTATCCAAAGATATAGGAGTGCTGTTTCAAAGGAGCACATGTACCCCAATGTTTATACCAGTGCTATCAACAATAGCCAAAGTATGGAAAGAGCCCAAATGTCCATCAACAGATGAATGGATAAAGAAGACATGGCACATATATACAATGGAGTATTACTCACCAATCACAAAGAAGGAAATCTTGCCATTTGCAACAACATGGATGGAACTAGAAGATACTATGCTAAGCAAAATTAGCCAGTCAGAGAAAGACAAATATCATAGGACTTCATTCATATGTAGAATTTAAGATACAAAACAGATGAACATAAGAGAAGGGAAGAAAAAAATAATATAAAAACAGGGAGGGGGACAAAACATAAGAAACTCTTGAACAGAGAACAAACACTCAAGGGGGTTTGAGTGGGAAGATAAGCTAAATGGGCAAGGAGCACTGAGGAAGGTACTTGTTGGGATGAGCACTGGGTGTTATATGTAGGTGATGTATCATGGGATTCTACTCTTGAAATCATTATTGCACTGTATGCTAACTAACTTGGATGTAAATTAAAAAAATACATAAATTAAAAATTGAAAAAAGAAAATATAGGAGGGGCACCTGGGTGGCTCAGTTGGTTAAGCATCCAACTTCTGTCCAAGTCATGAACTCATGGTTCTTGAGTTTGAGCCCCACATTGGGCTCTGCACTGACAGTGTGGAACCTGGAGCCTGCTTTGGATTTTGTGTCTCCCTCTCTCTCTGCCCCTCCCCCACTTGAGCACACTCTCACACTCTCTCAAAAATAATAAATGAACATTAAAAAAGAAAAGAAAACATAGGAAAATGGGGCACCTGGGTGGCTCAGTCAGTTAAGCACCTGACTCTTGATTTTACCTCAGGTCATGATCTCATAGTTCATGAGACTGAGCTCCAGGTTGGGCTCTGTGCTGACAGCATGGAGCCTGCTTGGGGTTCTCTCTCTCCCTCTCTCTAAATAAACAAACAAACAAACATTAAATGAAAACAAGAAAATATAGGAAGAATCTTCTTGACATTAGCCTTCACACTGATTTCTTGGATATGACACCTACTACAAGCAAGTAAGAAAGCTTTTGCATAGCAAAAGAACAATCAACAAAATGAAAATGCAACCTATGGACCGGGAGAAAATATTTACAAGCCACATATCTGATATAGGGCTAATATGCAAAATATATAAAGAACTCCTACAACTCAATAGCAAGAAAACAAGCTGATTTTAAAAAATAGACAAAGAAATTAAATAGACATTTCTCCAAAGAAGAATAACCATCAAGTACACAAAAACATCACTGATCAGGGATAGGATATGCAAATCAAAAGCACAGTAAGGTATCACCTCATACTTCTTAGGATAGCTATCATCAAAGAAAAAAGATAAATATTGGTGAGGATATGGAGAAAAGAGAACCCTTGTACACTCTTGGTGGCAATGTAAATGGGTGAGACTGCTGCCAAAAACCATATAGGAACTACTGTTCCTATGTGATGCAGTGATCCCATTTCTAAGTATATATCCAAAGATAGTAGATTCAGGATCTTGAAGAGGTACTACACTCCCATGTTTCTTGCAGCATTACTCACAATAGCCAAGACATATGGACAACAAAAATGTCCATCAACAGATAAATGGGTAAATCCAACGTAGTATCATTCAGCCATAAAAAAAAAAAAGAGGAAAATCCTACAATTTATGACAACATCGATGAAACAGGAGGACTTTATGCTCACTGAAATAAGCCAGACACTGAAGACAAATACTACATGATGACAAAATACCACTTACAGGATGAATCTAAAATAGTCAAACCCATAGAAACAAGAGGGTAGAATGGTGGTTCCCAGGGGCTTGAGTGAGAGACAAAAGGAAGATATTAAAGAGTAAAGGTTTAGTTATATAAGATGAATAAGTCCTAGAAATTGACTTCATAGCACAGAACGAATACTTAACAATACTATATAATTAAAATTTTACAAAGGAAGATATTATGTTTTTTTTAATGTTTATTTATTTTTGAGACAGAGACAGAGCATAAGCAGGGAAGGGGCAGAGAGAGAGGGAGACACAGAATCCAAAGCAAGCTCCAGGCTCTGAGCTGTCAACACAGAGCCCAACGCAGGGCTCAAACTCACGGACCACGATATCATGACCTGAGCTGAATTCAGATGCTTAACCAAGCCAGCCAGGTGCCCCTAGATCTTACGTTTTTAACATACTATGTATGTATATGTATATTTAAAGAAAATAGGAAACTTTTGAAGATTTGTGGCATAGATTATGGGGAGTATTTTATATTTTCATGGGTGTATACCTATCTCCAAACTCATCAAATTATATACCAATGTAGAGCTTTTTGTATACCAATCATACCTCAATAAAATGGCTTAATAATAAAATCTAGGGAAACAGCCTGAGTTGGTAGTCACTGCTTGAGCAGTATCTTGAAAGAATTGCCTATACAGTTGACCCTTGAACAGCATGGGTTTGAATTTTGTGGGTCCACTTATACAGATTTTTTTTCAATAAATACAGTACTGAAAATGTGTTTTCTCTTCCCTGACTTTCTTAACACTTAAGCTTGTCTTACTGTAATAAAGTATATAATACATACAACATAAAATATGTCAATTATGTTATCTGTTAAGGTTTCCAATCAACAGTAGGCTATTAGTAGTTAAGTTCTGGAGGAGTTAAATTATACTCAATTTTCAACTGCAAAGAGGGTTGGCACCCCAACCTCTGTGTTGTTCAAAGGTCAATGGTATTTGCTGTTTTTACATACTTTTCTTTTTTCCTTACCCATTGTGGTCTTGGATGTACCTCTTAGATTATTCCACTTGGACTTCCATAACAAAATACCAAGGAATGGGTGGCCTAAACAACAGAGATTTATCTTCTCACAGTTCTGGAAGCTATAAGTTCCACATAAAGTGCCAGCAGATTGATTTCTGGTAAGAGGACTCTTTCTGGCTTGTAAACAGCCACCTTCCGAGCCTTCACTTGGCCTTTCCTCTATGCCCTCATGGGGAGAGCACTCTGTTATGTCTTGCTCTTTTATAAGAACAGTTCTACTAGATCAGGTACCCAGTCTTATGGTCTCTTTTAACTTTAATCTCTCCCTTAAAGATCCTATTCTCCAAATGTAGTCACACTGGGTGTTAGGACTTCAACATATGAAGCTTGGTATACAATTCAGTACAAAATATCCCTAGCAGTGCTCTTGCTAGGACCATCAGCGTTGCCATGGTTATCAAATCTAACAAATCCTTTCTCTCTCTCTTTTTTTTTTTTTAGCATTTGACCCTGTTGACCACTTTTTCATGAAAGATCCTTAGCAACAGATTTCATGACATTTTCCAGATGCTCTATCTCATTGGCTGCTCTTGCTTCCTCTCCCATGTAACTCTTGGCCTCAGTCCTTTAAGTATCACTATTTCTCATAGTTGTGACTTAGACCTTCTCTTCACTCTTCTGTGTTCTCATTGACTTTTATGACCTTAAAGTATCAATACTCTGATGATGACAGCCCTGAATACTCTCCTGAGCCCTAGACTTTTTCACTTAGAATCCTGTGGGCATTCCACCATTCTATCCTGTTCTCAAGCAGGATACCCATCAGCATTTTTTTCATTCTAAAAATGGTGCCACGAACCACCTCAGTTCTGAGTCAGAAGCCTAGCCTGATCCCTCTCAGAAGCCCTCAGCTGCTCCTCCTGCGTGCTTCTCAATACCCAAAGCACGTATCACACTCTAAGGTGACTATTTCCTTGCCTGACTGCCCACTATCTGGAAACTTCCTGATGGCACAGACCACGTTCCCTGTTGTATCCTCAGCCTCCAACACTGAACGACAAATTGGTGTTCAATTTTATTGAATTGGTAGATTCTCCAGCTGGAACATGATTTGTAAGTACCAGTTGTGCCACTTGTATCCATCCACTCAACCACCCCAGTACCAACCCCACCCATGCTGTTAGAAGGTGGAGGAGGGACAGTAAATTAGCCCCCAAAGCTGAGAAAGTACTTTGAAACCAAAAAACAAAGCAAGCAACACCATACTGTTTACAGAGTTTTACTTAGGGTGACTAACTGACAGGGGATCAAGTAAGGAAGGATCCAGGGAGCTACACAACTACTCTCCACAAAGTCCAGACCTCAGTCCACAGATTTTATAGTGTGAGGGGATGTACAGAGGGCACTGTAGTGAGGTCAAAGGCTCTAACATGTAGCAGACCTCATGATACAATCTGTGTGCTGGGGGGAGGGGTATAGAAAACTGTTATCTGTACTAGTTACCTAAAAAAATTAACTTCTTAATGGGGATATGCCCCAGAGGATATAGCAATTATCAGTGGCACAAAACATGTATGCCATGGTTCTAAGGTGCAACAAGTATGCCTGTTATTATACTTCATGTATAATACCATGAGATAACAGCACATTGGGTATACAAGCAGATAACCTTATCCAGCCGTGAGTGGGTACACAGGCCAGAGCTGGAGTTAAAGCAGTCCTGAGCTGGAAATTATGCAAACACATATCTTTACATAAAACTGCCCTTGGAAAACTACCTTTTGCTTGCCTCCACTATGATATCTACAGAAGTATTAGGTTAGTATAAGGAATTACAAATACAGGAAGTACATGTTCATAGAGCTTACCTTAGAGACAACACTGGATGGTACCATCCATGTATCCTCATATATGCCTATCTGGAGGCATTCTTGGTCACACATCAGTAAAATCCCACATCTGCAACACCATAGATGCTACCATGCCTTATTCTTTCAAAAGTTGGGAATATTCAGCCACATATATATCTTTTTTGATACCTACTCATATTTAACTTGCACCATTTATTGACAGAATATTGATTATAAGTTGACCAGATAGGTCCTATATTTTAAAAGCATTAAAAAAAATCATTTCCCTAAAGTTTCCTTTGTTTCAAGGAATACACTGGACATAACTACAGAACACACTACTCAAACCACACCTGGATATACACATCAGTGGACCTACTATATGCCCATTCTCCATTTATACAAAATGAATAAGGTATGGTCTCTATCCTCCGGTAGTTCCTATTTATGGGGAATCTTTTATCTATTTATTCTGTCCTCAGCTCTACCATACTTTTCCCCATATTTAAAAGTCCCTAGAGAGTATAAGACAGTAATATACATGGCAGGAATATTCCTGAATAACTCAACTCTATTGTTGGTGTTACTGATAATATGGCCATTTTTGGAGGAGAAGAAAATGTTGAGAATCACACACATAAGCAATTCAATTTATTTGCTATTTTATACCTTTTAATTCTGAAGGCTTTACAATATCACATTTTCTTGCTTCTAGTTATAATAGCTTTATTAGTTCAAATCAAGGGATAATCAGGTTCTAAACTGTCGTGGTGATGTAATTAGCTCTTCTATGTAGCTGGAACTCAGAAATTTCTTTCCTATGAAATAAAAATGACATAATACATTGTCTTAAATCGGTTGTATAACAGACTCAAGATATAGTGAGAGTCATTGCTAAGGTCTTAAGAGTCCATTTTAAGGATAAAGTCATGACATTTTTGCTTTTATCAGTCTTTACTTGATGACCACTGCAAGGCAGGAACAGCCAAGTCGAAGGGCCAATAACCTCTTGCTCCCCAACACCCCAGGGGTTGGGGGTTGAAGGTGTGGCAGGGATACTCAATGCAAGACTCAGTGTAAAGAGAAGCCTGTCATGCTCCTAGCCCCTTAAGGGAGAACCTGAACTTCCCAGTACCTAACTCTACCAGCTCTAAACTGGGACACTTTGAGTGAAACTACCAAGATAACTTACAAAATCCCATATAATCCAAATAAACTACCATTAACAGTACTGGGAATTAAATGTGGAAAACTGACATAATAATGACATTCCACAGGGGCACCTGGGTCAGTTAAGTGTCTGGCTCTTGATTTCAGCTCAGATCATGATCAATTGTTCCTGAGATCAAGCCCCACATCGGGCTCTGTGATGATGGTGCAAAGCCTATGTAGGATTCTCTCTGTCCCTCTCTCTCTGCCCCTCCTCTGCTCATGCTCTCTCTCAAATAAAAATTAATCATTCAAAAAAAAAAAAAAAAAGACATTGCACAGATTTGAAAGGCTTTGGCTCCAAACTACGTGTAAGTAAGGATCTATAGATACAGGTCTATTACCCAGTTAGAATGCTGCCATTTTTCACTGCCCACAAGCTGTGTTACTTTTAGAGGTTAGAATACACACTGAGTATGACACCCCAAACAAAGCCCTATCAATGAGACATCAAAACAGACACAATATAGATACCAACCTCTGTGCCTGCTGGCTGTTTCCTCAACTTTACAGCATCTGCATCAAATCTGTTTGAAACTTTGTAAGGTACTTTGGTTTTCCTTCTCTCACAGTTACCTGAGGGAAAAAATGATTCATACCATAACCCAAATTGCTTAAAAGCCAATGGAAAAAACAAATCAAAAGCACATCTTTCAAGAAAAATCTATTGTTCAAGATACTATCCTAGATCATTCTACATCCTTTGCCAGAAAAAATAAATCATTTGGCAAAAACAATAGTAAACATAATTTAGAGAATTCAGTTTGAAAATTACCATCTTGAATGCATATCCAAAAGTAAATTAAAGCTATCTTCTTCAGGGACACCTGGCTGGCTCAGTTGGTAAGCATTCGACTTCAGCTCAGGTTACATCTTGCAGTTCATGATTTCGAGCCCCATGTTGGGCTGTGTGCTGACAGCTCAGTGCCTGGAGCCTGCTTCAGATTCTGTGTCTCCCTCTCTCTCTACCCCTCCCCTACTCATATTCTCTTTCTCTCTCAAATATAAACATTAAAAAAAAGTTGTCTTCTTCACAGGGCTGTGATAAGATGGAAAAAATGAATTCCTACACACTGAGGAGAGGCAAATGAGACCTTAAGAAGACTAAGGGCAAGATGGCCAGTGTTCTGGTTTAGGAGCTAAGACTGGAACTTAATTAAATTTTCTGGGGGCCCTTATGCATCCCATTCTACCTTACCTGCTTCATTTCATTTTTGCACCCCACATATAATCATCCCAGGCTCTACTTTGGTCCTCGCACTCATATGAGCCCCCTCCCTAAACATACGGTGGACCAAATCCCACCTTCAACCAGGTGTGCATGACCTGCTGGTCCAGTCCTCCCACCAACAACCACACAGTAAAGCAAAATAACTTCCCTTCCCAAGTTTACTTTTCCACAGATGTTACCACTTTCACTAGTACTCAAGTTGGAACCCCAGATCTTAGATATATATGTTTTACTACCATGGGTGTTAAGACCCTCCTCACTTTATATCCAATGTTTACTTAAACTGACTTTATACAGGGGTTTCAGCCATATAGGCAGAGTTCAAATTCCTCCTACACTGTGCTGCCAGCTGAAGATTCCTAGAGCATACTTCTTCCTGTCCTTTATTCAATTTGCTTTGGCACCTCCTTATTGCCTAGAGGAAAAACATCTAGAAAGGGAAATATCTACTACTTTAGCCCATTCTGCTTAGACCTACCTTCTAAACTCATCACAGGTCTCCCCTCTGGCTGGCTGGTCTCACGCTCAATCCCTGGAACACACTTGACCTGCCCTGGCTGCCCATTTGATAAGCTCATGCTGCTGTCTCCATTCCCACTTCAAACCACAGTCCCCAAATTTGTATCACAATTCACTGCCTCCACTGGACTGCCCATTCTCAGCAACCACCTACCTCAATGTCCATCTCTCCTTTGCTCTCTCAACCCCACTGTCCTTTAAGACCAACCAGCTCTCCATCATCTGCTACAGCTCTTTATTTCAAATTACATTACAATTTCCTGGAATGCAGGACCTCAGACTTGGGATCTCTGCCAATCCTGCACACATGGGCATCTATAATTGTTTAAGAACATACTTTCAAAATGGAGAAATACTATTGATGTACGGCTGCCTTTGCCTCCAGGATGCAGTATGGAAACACCACAGACAACCAAATAGGATCAGCCCATTAGTCACTTACATTCCCATGACTTGTGAGAGGCTGTCTTAGACTCCAGTCCCTTCTGCATGGCCATCATACGTTCCCTTTGGATCCTGCCATCCTGTCCTGTCACCTCATACACCATAGGGATGCTCTCATATTCAACATGCTTTAACCTGTCCTTATTTCTGGTGGGCCAGACGATAAGTTGAGGAGAGAGAGACCACTCAGGTGGCATCCTGATTATCCTGCTGGCCTTGCAAAAAATCCTTCCTTTCAAGGAATTCACAGGGTCTGGTGGACTAACCTCTTCAAAGAGGCATTCCACCACATACATTTCATCTTCAACTTCCTCTTCCAATTCACAGTCTTCTAAATCCTCGGGAAGTACAGTGTTCAAGGTAGCATTTTTCTTCAATAAATATACTCTGTTACCACTTGAGGAGTTGTTCAGGGTTTTCTGCTTCCTGTCTTTCACAGTCTTTTTAATCTTGGCACACTTTTTGAAGTTCTCATGATACTCTTCCTCAATCTCATCATTCATGGTTACTTCTTCTTCATCTGTGTTCAATTTCCTATTCCTGATTGACTTTCTCTGTGATCCTTTAGTTCTGCAGTCTGGTGATGACTCTTCATCTTTGTAAGGCATTTGCTCAGGGGATTTCTCCAACTCTGCATCCTGCAACCAGATCATATCACACTGAATCCCTTCATCCATCCCTTTGCTGTACATCTGGGCCAACCTAGCAGGGCTAGGGACATACTTTGGGTAGCTGTCCCTCTCCACCACTTCATCCGATTTCCCACACCTGACTGACTTTTCTTGTGTTGCCTTTCTGCTTTCTGGTGAAGACTTGGGAGATTTATTGTGCTCTTCATCTTGCCATTGGCTCGTATCACACTGAATGCCTCCATCAGCCTGGTTGAACTGGGCCAGCAAGATAGGGGGAGGAACATAATTCTCAGGGGAGCTGTTGCTCTGTATCATGTCAACTTCATCCACATTCACAGGGAAGCCATGGCCCCCACTACCATTGTCAGGCATGCTTTCCCCAATGCTAAGGGGACTCTGGGATTTGGACTGTAGGCTCAGGTCCTCAATGGCTTTATTGCTGGAACAGAGTGACCTTTCCTGCTGGAGCTTGTAGCCATCTCCAGAAGATGGGCACAGATTTGAGTTCAGGGTATTCTGGATTCTATCTCTGTCTTTTGCTTCATCTGGAGATTGGGGAGCGGTTGCATAGTTTTTTTCTTTACCCAAGTTCATATTCATGGTGGAGCCCAACTTTACCACATCATCATGTCTTACATCATGACACTGCTCCAACCAGACAGTGCTTTCTTCATCTTTACATGTAATGCCCTCTGTACCCTCATGAGGGAAAGTTCTACTTTCCCAAGAACTCTGTGAAATCCTATTGTGCTGCGCCATCTTCTCTGGCATGGCTTTACCATAAGCTAGGTCATACAAACGCATAGTTTCCTTCAAAGTCTTCCAGAACTGTGTTACAGGGGATCCTTTGCTCTGTTCTAGCCTCATTTTCTCTTTCTCACATGCGTAGCTTCCATGAGGTGATGTCCTATGCAGGCGGTTATTAGAAGGGCTCTTACCATGTAGCTCCCTCTTCTGGGCAACAGAAGACAAAACGCCATCTCTTTCTTCAGGAATGTCGTCCATTTCTATGTCAATATTAGAAGTAGGGATAATGGTCACCATATCACCTTCTGAGTGGGTGTCTTGTTTCTGAGTCATGTTCTCAGCCTGCTGAGGTTCAGTCTGAGTCTCTCTCGTTTTCATTTTCTTTCCATAGCCACTAGAGTGCTGGAACTGTGCCGTGCTATAAAACATAGGTCGTCGGTTAAGTGTAATGGGCAATGGTGACTGAGGAACAAGGAAGCCAGGATACTCACTGAGTACCACTGAATATGGAAAATACAGACTTCCATTTCTGAAACCTGGAAAGAGAATACAGTAGTCAGTGACTCTGTCTCCTGCAGCCGGTCCCAACATTCAGCCAGTATGTAGCCATGTGGCCACACCAATGATTAAAATATGGCTTCTTCCATGTCTTTTGGCAGCTAATGGCCCCACTTTCTCCCTGAATATCCTCAGGATTTTACAAGTGAAAGGGCAATGACCAGAACAGTGAGGCCTCCAGCACCCTCCTTCGCTACAATGGTGAGCATCTGATCTGACTGGTTGGTTGCCAGGCCATCAGATAGTGTATCATAAATCACCCCTACTTAGAGCAGCTCTTTTTCAAAGAGACCAAGCACCCACTAAGCATAATTCAGCATAGTCACTGCTGAAGAAAGAATATAATTCACTTCAGGTCTTACAGGGTAAAGAACAAAAGTCCTTTGTATGTATGAGCATTTCTAAACCTATTTATTCAGCACTATTCCCTCACAGACACATCTTTCCCCATTTTCCGTTCTACAGAAGTAAGCAGTGCAATGGTGCCAATAATGCCAGACACAATTTCTCTTGTATAAATTCATTTTGGGAAAGGTATATACAATTGACAAATGAAGTTAAGATATAACCTCTAAAAAAAAAACTTCTAAATATATAAAAGCAATAGTTCTATTCAGATCAGCATTCACAAGGCAATTTATTCAATATGGTGAGATTGATCTTATGAACTCAATTTCACTGTTGTACTGCATCAAAATGCCTCTTGGACCTGGCCTAATGTATTTATACATTTTTATAATGTATGTTTATACATACAACCTTCATATAAGGGTTCTTCTCTTATTGAAAAGAAGCAGACAAGTCTCAGCTTGGAGTTCAAGATTGTCTACAGAGGTTTGAAGTCAACAGGATGAAGTTCATATACCTAAAGAGACAGATAACTTGCCACCATACATATTGTACTGTAGCATATGGTGGAACAAAATACCTTAATAGGACATCCCTGCCACCAGAATCCACCACAGGAGTCACCCTGTGCAAAAACATAGATGTTAGAATTGGGTTTTTGTCTCCCAGTAATCAGTAAAATCTAAGTGATCTCCCACATTTTTACCTCAGTAACTACTAGTAACTTCCTTGACCCATCTCTTTGATATATTATCATAGATTTGTGATCCACACTACTACCAGAATTATTATTTTATAATTAAGTTTGTTTATTTATTGAGAGAGAAAGAGAACAGAGAGAGGGGCGGAGAGAGAGGAGAGAGAGAGAATCCCAAGCAGGCTCTGCACTGTCAGCATGAGCCCAATGTGGGGCTCAATCTCACGATCATGACCTGAGCTGAAATCAAGAGTCAGATGCTTAACCAACTGAGTCACCCAGGCGCCCATACCAGAATTATCTTTATGACTCAACTGTGATCCCTCCTCATTCCAGAGACAGTATTTGAAGGGCTTATCACTGCCAGTCAGGAGATGAGGAACAATGACCCCATCCCTTAGGATGCCATAAAGGCCCTCATTATCTGGTTTGTCACTGTATCATCTCAGTCTCCCACTAAGTCTATAGGCTCTAGCCATATGTGGGTTCCCCCTCAGGTCAACTACTCTTCCCTTTTCTGGGACATTCTCCTTCCACGTGCCTTTCCAACTGCCACCAAAATCTTGGAAGGAAGGAAAGAAAGATAGCGAGGAAAAGGAGGGGAGGGGAAGGGAAGGAAGGGAAAGAAGAAAAAGAAAGCCCACCATTCTGTAATAGACGGATCTTGAGGGCATTTTCTTAAGATAAATTAGTTGGACAGAGAAAAACAAATGCTGTATATCTCCCTTAATATGTCAATTTAGTCCTCTATTTCAATTGTACAGCACTGTGTACTACATATCTAATTAACATTAAAAGGTGGTAGACACCACAACTTATATGGTTAACTAGTCTTCAAAAAAGCAGGAAAGAATATCCAATGGAAAAAAATGGTCTCTTCAACAAATGGTGTTGGGAAAACTGTACAGCAACATGCAGAACAGTGAAACTGTACTACTTTCTTAAACCATACACAAAAATAGGTTCAAAATGGATGGAAGACCTAAATGTGAGACAAGAAACCATTAAAAGCCTAGAGGAGAAGAAAGGCAGCAAAATCTTTGACCTCAGCCATAACTACTTCTTACTAGACACATCACCAGAGGCAAAGGAAACTAAAAACGAACTACTGGGATTTCATCAAGATAAAAACTTCTGCATAGTGAAGGAAATAATCAACAAAACTAAAAGGCAACCTATGGAATGGGAGAAGATATTTGCAAATGACATATCTGACAAAGGGTTATTAGTATCCCAAATCTATAAAGAACTTATCAAACTCAAAACCCAAAATACAATCCAGTGAAGAAACAGGCAGAACACATGAACAGACACTTTTCCAAAGAAGACATCCAGGTAGTGAACAGACACATGAAAAGATGCTCAACATCACTCATCATCAGGGAAATACAAATCAAAACCACAATGAGATACCACCTCACACCTGTCAGAGTGGCTAAAATTTACAACACATGAAAAACAGGCGCTGGTGAGGGTGTGGAGAAATGGAAACCCTCTTGCGCTGTTGGTGGGAATGCAAACTGGTGCAGCTGCTCTGTAGAGCAGTACGGAGGTTCCTCAAGAAACTAAAAATAGACCTACCCTACGATACAGCAATTGCACTACTAGGTATTTACCCAAAGGATACAAAAATACAGATTCAAAGGTGTACATGTACCCCAATGTTTACAGCAGCATTATTAACAATAGCCAAACTATGGATCGAGCCCAAATGTTCATCGACTGATGAATGGATAAAGAAGATGTGGTATATACATACAATGAAATAGTACTGAGCCATCAAAAAGAATGAAAGGTTGCCATTTGCAACAACATAAATGGAGCTAGAATGTATTATACTAAGCAAAATAAGTCAATCAGAAAGAGACAGATACCATATGATTTCACTCATATGTGGAATTTAAGAAACAAAACAGATGAACATATGGGAAGGGATGAAAAAAAGAGGAGAGAGGGAAAAAAACACAAAAGACTCTTAATGGTAGAACACAAACTGAGGTTTGATGGAGGGAGGTGGGTTGGGGATGGGCTAGATGAGTGATGGGTATTAATGAGCACCTGTTAATATATATATTGATATATATAATATATATAATGAGCGCCTGGGTGGCTCAGTCGGTTGTGCATCCGACTTCGGCTCAGGTCATGATCTCACAGTTCATGGGTTCAAGCCCTGCATCAGGCTCTGTGCTGACTGCTTGCTCAGAGCCTGGAGCCTGCTTCAGATTCTGTGTCTCCTTCTCTCTCTGCCCCTCCCCCACTCACACTTTGTCTCACTGTTTCTCAAAAATAAATAAAAGTAAAAAAAATTTTTTTTTAATGAGCACTTGTTGGGATAAGCAATGGATAAGCACTTACATAAGCATCATGTAAGTGATGAAATCACTTGGTTCTACTCCTGAAACCAATACTGCACTGTATCTTAACTAAAATTTAAATTAAAAAAAGGTGGAAGACACCTGATTCTGGATGTGTAAGAAGGTTGGAAATCACTTACTCTGAACAAAATAAAAAAGCTGAACTGAAAAACCAAGAACTCTTCTCAGATCCTTCACAGCAGTAGGTTATAGGACAAAGTACTATCCCCAATGCTGGAGAGAGATGTGAATGGAGATAACCACAATTTACAGGAACACAAATCCAATAGCTAAAAACTCTACAGAAACTAGTGATAGGGTAGGGAAACCTGAACTGTTATTGTCAATTTCAGGCTCAGTGTCAATACATCTGAGAGTTAAAAACTTCAAGGGGACCCTTTGCTTTTTTGAGTTTTATCTACAGTAGCTCAACCAGTTTCTCATGGTAAATCTAGGAGAAAAATTCTCTGTGCTTCCCCCAGGGAGAGTGGAAAAGAAGAGGCATTGTGACATATGCCAGGAAAACTCTACTCTTAGCAAGCCAGATCTCAGAACAAGCTAGTTAACCAGGGCCTAAATGACCAGGGGGTTAGGCAAATACTTATCTCAAGCCCACCCTAGCCACCCTTCCTTACCCAATGGGAGGAGGAAGGTGAAGTATATGTGTAATTCATTGTCCAAAGGCACAAACCTAAAATCACAGTCCTTCTATAACTGTAAAACTATGATCTCTGTCCCATCTCCACAACTTAACACATCACTAAAGGCCTAAATTATTTAAGAGCACTACAACAGAATACCTACCAATCAAGAAAACATTACAAGACATACTAAAAGGCATAAACTGTGGTCTACAAAAAATTCACATTAAATAAGAAGACAGGGATGAAAAGTAAACGCATGGAGAAAGATGTACTATACTAATACTAATTGAAAGAAATGGACAAGCTTTATTTCTTTCAGACAGAGCAGACTTCAGAACAAGGAAAGTGATCAGGAATAAAGAGTGGCATTATATGAAAGATCAATTCTTCACTGAAATTACTTCAGAAATAAGCAGAGTTATGGAGACAGTAAAATGACTAGTGGTTGCCAAGGGTTAGGGAGGATGGAGTCATTAACAGGCAGAGCAAAAAAGATTCTATTACCAGCTGGAAGCAATGACAAACCCAAAAGCACTCCTTGTCACACCAAATTTTCTACCTGGAAAACAAGTTGCATAAAGTACAGAACATGTTTTACGTATAGTATAGTAAACTGTGCTGCCTAAAGATCCCTCCCACCCTATAATGTATAGTAAACTGTGCTGCCTAAAGATCCCTCCCACCCTATAATGCATGAAATCCCAGATGTCTACCTTCCAAACTGCTAAGCCTCCTCATTCTTCTCCCAGAGTACTTTTTTGACCTCACATAAAAGCTTTTAGAATTTTTAGGCCTTGTTGAAAAAATTATAGGGACTAGAAGCTCTAAGGTACTTCTTCTACCAGACTGGTCTCATAACATAAAATTTTGGTTTGACTCCTGTGTAACTCTGGGCAAGTCCCAGACTCCGAGCCGCAGTTCCCCCATTTGTGAAACAAAGACAGCAATAATACCTAGTCCATCAGGATGTTGAGGTCAAATGAGAGAACCTACGTCCAGTATTTAGCAGAATAACCGGCATATAGCTAGAAGTCAAATGTTACCTATAAAAATGGTGAACTTCAAACACTGCCCCTATGTGCTGCCATAATCTCTTCTGTGTCAGGACAGAGTGAGGAAAGGGAGATCATGGATTCAAGTATTCGAAAACCTCAGGCGTTGCTTTAGGGGATAGGGTCTCTAACCGCACTGAACTTCTTGGACTGCTTACCTGCCCCAAGAACAGAGAATGGATTATAGGTGGGACTCTGGCACCACGGACTCAGGTAAGGCTGCTGGCCCATGGCGTGCACATAAAAAAAGGGTCTGGCGTTACTGCCCTCGAAATGTGCGTTTTCTGAAGAGGCGTTCATGTCCTAGGCTGAAAGACAGGTGTTCATATTTAGGAAGGGGCAGTCGCACTCAAGTGCCATACACTACAGTTAACGGAGAAGTTCTCCTGTTTCCCTTTCAGAATTCCAAGTCTGGGTGGAAGGGTCCTCACCTCTTCTGGCTGGCCTGGGATCGCGGACACAGGGCTGCGCGGCGTTGGGGACCCGGGCAGCGTTGCCCACAAGCCCGGGCCGCATCTCGCACAAACAAGTCTCGGCTTCCCCAAGCAGCAGCAGCAGCAGCAGCAGCACAGAGTGAAAACTGAGGCCAGGAGAGAACTTGCCCGCAGCGCCTCGAACGTGACGGGCTGTGCCCAGGAGCTCCACTCCAGGGCCATCACTTAGGCCTGGCCTGCAGCGCCCTCGTCCTCAGCCTCTCGGGCGTGCCCACCGCGCCCCTTCCCCGGTCCAGAGGAGCCCATCCCGGGGGACCCAGCCTCTCTTTACCCACGACTCACACCCCACTCCCTGTCCTGCAAGTCAGTCGCCTCCACTCCCTCGGCACCCAACGCCACCACTCACCGTGTTCGGTACGCCCACCTGCTCTAAGCCAACCTCCACAACCCGGAACGTCTCTGACACTGGGCCTTGGCTCCCACTTTTATGGGCTCCCACTTTTATGGGCTCTGCGCGCTGCGCGGGCCTCCCACAGATGGTTCACGCATGCGCCCTGGGCGAGGATCGGAGCCTGACTGCTCCTCCCAAGGACACCTGGAGAAGCCTTGGAGCAGTTTTCGGCACCATGCTCGCTCCGGCACCTGGACGCCCTGGTGTTGGCGCTTCCAGAGGACGGGTCGGTTCCCTGTCCCACTCGCTCTCCCGGACTGTCCCTTCCATTTGAGTGTGTTCGGTGAAGACAGCTTGTCTCCCCTGCTCTGAGCCCCTGGTCTTCCTTCTTGGGCCTAACACCCCTGACACGAAGGAAGAGGAGCTGACGGAGGAGAAGGAGAGAGGAAGGAGGAGGCTAGCCTGGACCGTGTGGACCTGAAAGTAGGCGATTCATAAGGGAGGGGCGCTCCGGCCCCTACCGCTGCGGAGAGTAAAAGCGGGGGTGCAGAGGCTCTGGCAGTTAGGGCGCCCTGGGTTGGGAGAGTGAGGAACAGAGGGCCTGGGGAAGTCGTCTGTGGTCTGGTACATGGGCAGTTGGAGAGAGAAGCTGGCACACACGGACTCCGCTTTTTTTGCATGGGAAAGAAAGGAAAGGCCTAGGATCGTAGTTAATGGGAGTCGTGGGGTTGTAAGGATTATTGTGAGTTTTTTGTTTTGTTTTTAAAGCGAGAGATTTAGGTATCTGTAAGGCCAGAATGGAGAGACAGGGAGATGTTACCTATAGTGGAGAGAGAAAGGATGTTAGGAGGCAGTTCTGAGGAAGCACAAGGTGAGGTTAGCTAAGCCTGGTTACAATGCTTTGCCTTGGACAGAAGAAAGTTACTGAGATAGGCGGGAAATGAAGTCCTGAAGGCAGGAATTTCGGTGCTTTAGCATCTGACGACCGTGATTTTTTTCAAAAGAGGGCAGGAATAAGACTTGCTGGGAGCATTGAAAATTTGGGATGACTGCATTACTTGGTAGAAATTGTGTTTCACAGAATTTGCCGTGGGTGAAACAGAAGAAAGATTTTCTTTCACATGAAGAACTCTGGAGGCAGACTGCCTGAGTGCTGGTTTGGTGGTGTCTTGGCATCACAAAGTACCCAATGTCTTCTCTTCCTACTCCAACTAAGTGCTAAGAATTTAGCACTGGTTTCCTTCTTCAACCTGCATCATGATCCAAGATTCCTGCTCCAAGTACAAAGGTAGGGAAGGTAACGGGAGAGGATAAAGAGCAGAGCAGATGGTACACACAGCAACTTCTGCTCTGTTTGATCTTTTTCTGAAGGAGTAATACTAGAAAACTCCTGCAGTTTCAGATCATTATCTCTCTCACTAGTTACCCACAGCTGAAAGGATTTTGAGGAGCTCTTATCTTTTAGCAGGGCATGTTGTCACTTATAATAAGGTGGGATGCTGTCACCAAGAACGAGGGGAGAATAGGTACTAATTAGGTAAATAACTGCTATATATTGCTTTAGTTAATGGAAGAATCAGTAATTTCCCACTTCCCTTCACTTATATGGAGTCCAATCGTCATCATCCCTTC
This sequence comes from Panthera tigris, assembly GCF_018350195.1. Classification (NCBI taxonomy): domain Eukaryota; kingdom Metazoa; phylum Chordata; class Mammalia; order Carnivora; family Felidae; genus Panthera; species Panthera tigris. The sequence continues at coordinate 122,725,025 of NC_056661.1, read as the reverse complement.
TTCCCTTCACAGCTAAATTTCTTTTTTTTTTTTTTTTTTTTTTTATTTATTTTGGGACAGAGAGAGACAGAGCATGAACGGGGGAGGGGCAGAGAGAGAGGGAGACACAGAATCGGAAACAGGCTCCAGGCTCCGAGCCATCAGCCCAGAGCCCGACGCGGGGCTCGAACTCACGGACCGCGAGATCGTGACCTGGCTGAAGTCGGACGCTTAACCGACTGCGCCACCCAGGCGCCAGCTAAATTTCTTTATAAAAGGTCATAAACACTCAGGCTTCTCCACCTCCTGCTCCTTCACTCACTGCAAATCTTGATTTTGTTACCACCGTGTTCATTCATCCACCCTCACCAAGAACACTAATGAACCCCTTGCTGCTAATGGCACGGAAACTTCAGTCCTCATGTCACTAAACCTTGCCTCCCAGGTACCAGCCCACCTCATTCTCCTTCCTCTCTGCTTGCCCTTCTTTTTTTTTTTTTTTTTTTTTTTTCTTTTCTTTTTTCCTGCTTGCCCTTCTTAAAGTCTTTTACTGGCTTCTCTTCTAAAATTTCTGTCTTCAGTGTTCACATTCTCTATGTTACGGTCCTTATGTTTCCTCTCTCTTATTCCACCTTCTCCCTCTGCATTTTCACACATCCTCAGGGCATCACATACAACTAGCAGACTGCTCAATCCTAAATCTCAATCTCCCCTGTATCTACCAGACCTTTACATCTCAGTAGAAGATTTTGTTATTGTTAGGACATGCACTAATGATGATTCTTGTTTACATCCTTGGGAGAAAGCAACATCCTAGCATACCGTTAACCTCCACACGTGGCATAGCAGTTGAGAAGCTTTTTTAGGTGTGTATGCGTAGGCAGTACGTTACCTAGATGGTTATATCCAACCCAGCCAAGCAGGTGGAGTTGTTGTAGGTTTGAAATTGTTTTCTGGCAGTATATCTGAGGTATAACTACTTTATGTTGCCAAATAGTTGGGGAACCATAATGTTTAATAATCATTAGGTATGGGGACAGGGTACCCAGTCCTTGAGAAACCGTATACTGTCTGAATAGAAGGCCTTTCCACCTTCTCTCGGTAGGAACTCAGAGTCCAGATTATACTTCAAAATAATGTATTAGGTGTTCAGTGCAGTTTAATCTCTCTTACTCTTCTTCTTTCCCTATTTAATTTTATTTTTTCAGTTTTCCCCCTAGATTCTGCTGTTTTCATTATAAACAAAAGAAATGGATGAGGAAAAACGGACTGTTTGTATATACATTGAACAATAGAGTTATCAGTTTGCTTTCTTAGTAGCCAGAGAGCTGTCTGGATTCAATCTAACTACTTTGAGCATTTTGAAAAAAAAAAAACAAAACAAAAAACAAAACTTATGCCTGTAAATTTTAATAAAAAGCAAATACAAATTCTAAATAACAGGGATATAGAACTAAAATATTTTTATTATTTCTGGGGTGCTAGGTGGCTCAGTCAGTTAAGTGTCCACCTTTGGCTCAGCTTATGATCTTGCAGTTTGTGAGTTTGAGCCCCATGTTGGGCTCTGTGCTGACAGCTCAGAGCCTGGAGCCTGCTTGGGATTCTGTGTCTCCCTCTCTCTCTGCCCCTCCCCTGCTCCCTCTCCTTCTCTCTCTCAAAAATGAATAAACATTAAAAATTTTTTAATAAAATATTTTTATTGTTTTTAATTTATTTATTTCAAAGTTTGTTTATTTTGAGAGAGAGAGAGCAAGCAGGGAAGGAGCAGAGAGAGAGTGAGAGAGAGAATCCCAAGTAGACCCCATGCTGTCAATGCAGAGTTCAATCTTACTAACTGTGAGATCATCACCTGAGCTGAAATGAAGAGTCAGATGCTTAACCAACTGAGCCACCCAGGTGCCCCTATTTATTTATTTTTTTAAAGTAATCCTTACATCCAACATTGGGCTCAAACTTACGACACCAAGATCCAGAGTCACATACTCTTCCAACTGAGCCAGCCAGGTGCCCTAAGAACTAAAATATGTTAAAGATCAATTTTAAAACATAAAAAAATGCAGAAAAGATATTAAGTTGACTCATGTCCTCTTAAAATTCATGTTGTTTTTTTTTAAGTTTATTTATTTTGAGACAGTGAGAAATAGAGGCCAGCAGGGAAGGAGCAGAGAGAGAGGGAGGGGGAGAATCCCAAGAAGGCTCTGCTGTCAGTGCAGAGCCCGAGGCAGGGTGCAGTCTCACAAACTGTGAGATCTTAACCTGAGCTGAGATCAAGAGTCAGATGCTTAATCAACTGAGACATCCAAGCGCCCCTTAAAATTCGTATGTTGAAGTCAAACCCCCAGGAGATCAGAATTTAACAATATTTAGAGATAGGACGTTTAATGAGGTAATTAAGGTAAAATGAGATCATTTGGGTGGGCCTTAATTCAGTATAGCTGGTGATCTAATAAAGACCCAGAGGTGTGAGGCAGAAAGAAAGTGTGAGGACATGGTGAGAAGGCAGCCATCTGCAGGTCATGGAGAGGCCACAAAAGAAACCAAACCTACCAAAACTTTGATCTTGGACATGTAGACACCAGAACTATGAGAAAATAAATTACTGTTATTTAAACTGCTCAATCTGTAGTATTCATTATGGCAGCCCTAGCAAACTGATGCAGAAGCAATTAGTATAAAAATAGGATAGTGTGTTGTATGTTGTTTTCAGTACAGTAATATGAAAAAGAAACAACTTTTATAGCCATCCAATAAGTCAGCATAATTCATGCTTTCTGGTATGATTGGTCCAACAAAAGGGAATATGATTATTCTTGTACAGTATTATGAAACAAAATTTCTTAATTCAAAATGTTTTTACTAGCTCTACCCTCACCAGATGTAGGTTTTTAACAAATTAAGCCAAACCTCATATTTTTCTTTGAATTCCAGCAAACTAATGTGTAAGAAGCGACACAAACCTATACCTCTCTCTAGAGAAGAGTAAGGTCCCTAGATAACTATAGGGTGAAAGCTGGTCACCAGAATGACCAAACAAGATTAGAGCTTTAAATTTCCCTCTCCACCTCCTGGCAGGGGGGAGGGGGAAGGTTGCTGAAGATTGAGTGGGAAAACAAAAACAAAAAACAAACTTCAACCAGGAGATTGAGAGAGCTTTGGGGTTGGTGTATCCTTTTTCCATTAAATTCGACTCTGTTCATAGTAGGCAAGAGAAATGATATGAAGAAAAATTGACTATTTGTATATATACTGATATGGCAGGAAGGCGATGCATCAAGAGAGGGCATGGACACTCTGTGCCATCCCCAAACCCCATACCTTTTCTTAGCTCTGTCTTCCATTTGGCTGTGTCCTTTATAATAAACTGGTAAATATGAGTAAAGTGCTTTACTGAGATCTGTGAGTTCTAGTGAATTTGCAAACCTGAGGAGGTGGTGGTAGAAAACTACCAAATTGGTAGTTGGCTGGACAGAAGTTTTGTGGCCTGGCCACCCCATTCAAAACTGGCATCTGAGTCAGGGCAGTCTTATGGGCTGTCTTATGGGTACTGCACTAACTCTGGGTGTTGTCAGAATTGAATTGTCCAATTCAATTGAACCCAGTTGGTGTAGAGAATTGGTTGTTGTTTCAAATATATATATTTGGGGGGTGTGTCTGGGTGGCTCAGGTCATGATCTCACAGTTTGTGGGTTTGAGCCCCGCATCAGGCTCCACACTGGCGGCACGGGGTCTGTTTGGGATTCACTTTCTCTCCTTTTCTCTCCGCCCTCCTCCACTCATGCTCTCTCTTTCTCAAAATAAATAAATGAACTTAAAAAAAATAAAAATATACGTTTGGTGTTAAAAAAAAGGTGAGATTCACTAGAACTTCCTTCACTTAGATAAACCTACAGTTTGGGAAGAGAATGCCAAAATGCCAGTGATGAGCTATCTTTGATTCCTGACTGACCATATGGTCACCTGTGGTACAGAACAGAGCTGTCCTGCTAAACTAAAAGGTACCAGTGGGATTTAGGGATGGACTCAATTTCCAGGGAGTTGGCTCACTTGATGCATAAGGAGATGAAGACTAATAAGAAAAATGCGAAATATATAATATCTTGGTTGTTGTCAGCTGTAATAGCTAAAATGAAAATAAAAGAGAATACTGGATTGGACCTTGATGCTGGACCAAGCTCAAATATTAGTTGGTCCCAGCTTAGTCCATAGGCTCAAAGCCATCCCCAAATAGAATAATTATTCTGGAACAACATAAAGTACTTTTTTTTTTTTTTTTAATGTTTATTTTTGAGAGCAAGAAAGAGTGCAAGCAGAGGAGAGGCAGAGAGAAAGGGAGACACAGAATCTGAAGCAGGCTCCAGGCTCTGAGCTGTCAGCAAAGAGCCCAACGCAGGGCTCGAATTCACAGATCATGACCTGAGCCTAAGTAGGATGCCTAAGCAACTGAGCCACCCGCATGCCCCTAGAAAGTACTTCTAAAACCTCTGCTCACCAAGAAAGTAATGCACACCGGAGGAGGGCAAAAAATGTAAATCATTGAAACCAGAGGGTTCCAAGTTCTGAAAGTAATTGAAATTGACAAGTGGATACCCTTGTGTGTTTGCTTGTGGTGGCCACCTGGGTCAATGAGTGGGTGTTGAGGGGACTGCAGCAATGCAGAGATGGGCTGAATGTAGACCTATTCCTTCATGCCCTCTGAGGTACGAAATGTCAATAAGGACTGTTCTGTTTGCCAACCAAGAGTCAGAGACTGCGGATAGCTATGTGGCAGATTCCCAATGGCAAGGCCTTGAGCATGGCTGACAAGTCAGACATGCCCAGCCCCCTGGGGCTACCGATGGGTCTTGATAAGAATGGACACTGTTTTGGGGCTGGACTTTGCTTAACCAGTGTTCAAAGCAAATGTATCAGAGTACTTTAATAGAATCTGAACAGAGGATATTACACCAAATTTGGACCACTGAATCATATTTTTTTTAATCATATTTCTTCAGACCAAAGAAAATGCTTTACAGCCCATAATCTCTAAAATGGGCAAAGAGAGGGGCACTTACCTGGCTCAGTTGGTAGAGCATGCGACCCTTGATCTCGAGGTCATGAGTTCAAGCCCCACATTGGGTGTAGAGCTTACTTACTTACTAAACATACAAATAATGAATAGAGAATTGGAATTCGCAATTGAATATTGGTTGTTTAAATCAGGGGGTGTGAAGGAAGATAGGCATGAGTGTGTGCTTACATTCAAAATGAAGGGGAGTATCCCTCCTAGATAGATTCCTTTGTCTTTCTGGTATATCTGGCTATGAGCATCTGAGGGAGGATGCTAGCAGGACTGTGCAATTCTTCCCAAGGCAAAAGACTAGAACTATATTTTTTTCATTATTGGGGTGCCTGGGTGGCTTAGTCGGTTAGGTGTCCAACTTCAGCTTAGGTCATGATATCACGGTTTACAAGTTTGAACCCCAAGTTGGGCTCTGTGCTGACAGCTCAGAGCCTGGAGCCTGCTTCAGATTCTGTGTCTCCCTCTCTCTCTGCCCCTCCCCTGCTCACATTGTCTCTCAAAAATAAAACATTAAAAAAAATTTTTTTAAAGTATTATGTTAGAATTCCTTAAGGGCCTGATAGGGGAGGATTGTGCTTTCATTCTGTCTGGCAAAATTAAGGTTAATAGTGAATGCAGCTATATTCCCTGGTGGTAAAAATAGTCCACCAGTTCTGTACCTATGTAACCCTACCTGTTACTGAAACCCAATTTCAACTGCCCTTCACTCAAAAAGCCAATACACAAGAGATTGATTGGAAAGAAATATGAGCTTTATTCAGGAAAGAATGGCCACCTGGAGAAAAGGCAGACTTGTCCAAATGCCAACTCTGAGGTTTCTGCCCAGCCCAGAGATTTTTTTAAAGCGGTTAATCAGTTAAGGGAGTGCAGTGGTCTGTAACAATTCTTGATTATGTGCAGACTCGTGGTACCAGCTACAGATGTTATTGTGGTGCTCAGAGGTTGTGCAAGGGAGTCTGGTTCCTTGTTGCCCGGGAGTGGTACAACAGGGTCTGGTGATGTATAGAAGGTCTCTGTTCTTTTTTTTAGGAAAGAATGCATGATCTATAGATATAGAAAGAAAGGTTTAATTAGTCAATCATACAGGCTAAGGATGCTTACAAAAGCTAGTAAACTACTAGGTTGGCTGGAGGGCTCCAAGTGGCTTCATACCTTATGGTATGAATGGGGATGGACTGATGGGAGGTGCCTACCAAACTAGAACTGCTGCCTGCAGTACAGACTGGCACAGTGACCCAATCTAACTTTCAGAAGGTGGAAAAGTTTGGGTATAAATGGAGAGAAGGAGGAACAGTAGCTGAGGATAAATGAGTAAATGAGTTGTGTAAGTGAGGGAAATCCAATATTACATTAATACCTTGAAAGTAGATCAGAATAAAAGATAACCTTGTCTCTTAGCTCCATTACACGTACTAGTTGCCTGAAAGGATGAAGCCGTTTATGGTTTTACAACAGTTAAGATCTAGAATGTGTGCCTATAAACCTGAGAAGCCTCGCCCTGGGAGACATTTTCATATGAAAGGATAATGGACTGGACTAATTATTAATTATTGAATGGACTCTAGTAATATGTTAGTATCTTTTCATTCTTATAATCTTTTTTGTTACAGATCCATGGCCTGTGGTATAAGAAAAACATACATGTTGTCTTTGTCTCTGGTTTCTGGCACAGAGCTCCTAAACACTCTAGTTATTTCCTTAGCGAAGAGTGTTTTTGTTATTCAAAACAAGCCCCTTTGAACCACACAAAAAGTGTATGCTAATGAAGTGGCTCAGGATAGAGCCTCTAGATAGTACAGATGAAGGCTAGTCACTAGAAAGACCAAACTGGTAATTAGAAAGTTGGAACTTTCAGTCCTACCGCACAGCCTCCAGGGAGGGGAGAAAAAGTAAGGCTGCAGATTGAGTCAATAAAACTATTCAACCTGGCACTATTACGTACCCAATGAATGTTAAGTCTTGATGCTATGTCCTTTTCATGGTTTTTCGAAAGCAACATTCAAGAAGAAAAAAAACAAAAACAAAACCCAAATGCCCTTCAGTGTGTAACGGGTATATGGTGAAACTGGTATATCCATATCATGGAATACAAATCAGAAAAAAAAAAAAAAATGAAGCACTGATACACAGAAATTAGATGAAGCCTAAATAAGGACATTACACTGAATATATCAGTGGTTTCAGGGGTTGGTTTTGGGTGAGAATGTGACTATAAAGTGGTCATATAAGGGAACTTCTTTGGGATGATGATGGATCCTGGTTCTGGATCCTGTTCTGGATCCTATCACCTGACAAAATTTCTTAGAACTGTATAACAACAACAAAAGAAAGTGCACGTGGAAACTGATGAGATCCAAGTAAGATGTGTAGAGTTTCTGCGTTGTACCAATGTCAACTTACTTTGTAACTGGGCTGTAAGATATAGCTGTAAGATGGTATCACTGGGGAAAGCCTATGTGAAAGGCACAAGGGAATTCTATGTACTATGTCTGCAACTTCTATGGGAGTCTAAAATTATTTCCAAATGAAAATTAAAAGAAAAAAACTGTAAAAAATGAAAGAAAAAAGGAAGGAAGGAAGTTTTTACTTCCAAGATACTTCCAACCAATGTCTTCTCTTTATGCTAAGAAGTAGAACTGAAGAAAAAATACATAGCAGATAAATAAATGTGAAATGAATATGAACATATATGGAAGAGTTTCTGAAAAACATTTGCATTGTTTATTATTGCTAATTGTGTTACATAACCATGCAGATCAGCAGATGATTAAACTTTCAGATCTTGGGGCGCCTGGGTGGCTCAGTCGGTTAAGCGTCCGACTTCACTCAGGTCACGATCTCGCGGTCTGTGAGTTCGAGCCCCACGACGGGCTCTGGGCTGATGGCTCAGAGCCTGGAGCCTGCTTCCGATTCTGTGTCTCCCCCGCTCTCTGCCCCTCCCCCATTCATGCTCTGTCTCTCTCTCTGTCTCAAAAATAAATAAACGTTTAAAAAAATAAAAAAATAAAAAATAAACTTTCAGATCTGGCAGTGAGTCTTAAACAAATGCAATAAACCCTTAAAATACACCTTTATTGGGGCACCTGGGTGGCTCAGTCAGTCAAGTGTCCCACTTTTGATTTTTGGCTGAGGTCATGATCTCACAGTTTGTGGGATCGAGCCCCACATAGGGCTCTGAGCTGACAGTGGATGAGCCTGCTTGGGATTCTCTCTCTCCCTCTCTCTCTCTCAAAATAAATAAACTTAAAAAAAAAAAAACTTAAAAAATACACCTTTACTGATCTTTTTAAGATCAACTACTTGAAAGAGAAGTACCAATATTTAATGTCCCCATATTCTCATTTGTGTACTCCAGATGCATAGGAACATTGTAATATGTGCTATTATTGGACCACCAAATATACATCATTCCCTTGCCACCCAGACCAGAATGTTCCCCAACTTTCCAGCCTGAAATATCTCCTAGCTCACTCTGAATCCTCTGATAACCCAGAATCAATGTTGATATTCTCATATTTTCCCTGGACCCACTTCAAATCACTTAGGCTCTTTTAGTGTAATTTAAAACTGAGATAGAATTACCAACCCCATTCCAACCAATGTTCAAGAGTCTTGCAGCAACCAAACTCCCAGTTCAAATGTATTCCATGACATTAGCCAGGGTAGATAAAAGAGTCATAAATAATGAAGCCATTAGAAAAAAGTAGGACAAGGCAGAAATTAGTGGAACTTAAAGTTGGCAAGGGAGATGAAATTTTAAGTCAACCTTCCTATTTACCCTATTTATATCATTATCTATGTTCCATCAGGCTACCAAATTACTTTTTTGGTGCACAGTTACTTTTGGTTTCATTCAGAAGCTAATTAACCCAATCAAAGACTACAATGGTAATTGTAGAAATAACAAAATCTCATTTGTTAAAAGATTTCATACCATTAATTTCCTTTTTAAAGAAATTGGTAGATTTAGGGGCACCTGCATGGCTCAGTCAGTTGGGCATCCAACTTCAGCTCAGGTCATGATCTCACGGCTCATGGGTTTGAGCCCGAATCAGGCTCTGGGCTGACAGCTCAGAGCCTGGAACCTGCCTCAAGCCTGGAACCTGCTTCGGATTCTCCGTCTCCCTCTCTCTCTCTGCCCCTACCCAGCTCACTCACTCTCTGTTTCTCAAAAATAAATAAATGTTATTAATAAATAAATAAATAAATAAGTAAATAAATAAATAAAACTACACTTAAAAGAAATTGGTAGATTTAAAAATCACAACATAGGGTGTCTGGCTGGCTCAGTCAGAGAAGCATGTGACTCTTGATCTTGGGGGCGTGAGTTCAAGCCCCATGTTGGTTGTAGAGCTTACCTAATTAAAAATAATAACAATTTAAAAATTAAAAATCACAACATAGATTTCCCTTTTGGCTTCAAGATGGAACTGATAGTATATCTGAAAGACCTTACTGAAGGTTTCTGAATATCCTTGTCTTTAACAGGATTAATAAAGATCATTTGGTTCAAACAAAGCAAACACAAAACATTTTCCCTTTGTACACAAAAGGAAATTTTGGGTACAAATTTTGTGTGATTAAGAAATTAGTAATTCATTTTCTGAATCTTGGTCTTAAAATCAGCTAAATCAATCTAAACTGCTGTGACCCACAAAGTAGAGGGAAGTAGAAGCAATAATCCTATTGCAAGAAGGAATCATGAGGTATTAGTGTATGAATCCAACTTCATAGGCTGAAATTTGCTTTACCATTTGCTGGGGACTTGTTGAGTGTAGGTCACAGGGAAGGATGCTCAAGCAGCACATAACATTCTTAATGGAATACTTTAAAATTTGTGTCATCTTTTTCTCAGATATAGTTACAGGGTCTCACATATATTGTGCTTATATTAAAATGAACAAAAAGGCTAACATCCTTCCTAAGAAACTGATCACTCTATATCCCTCAAATCATTTTATGGCATCAGGGAATTAATCTTGCCCACAAAACAAGACATAGCACACTCGTGTACCTGATATTTAATTCCAGACTTGCTTTCTTACCAGATGCCTGATCAGGTAGGCCCTCCTTTACATTTCTAAGAATGCTCTTCCCACAAATTGACCTTTAAGAACTCCTGCCGGGGTCCCAGATCAGGAATGGAGGGCACAGAGAAAAGCAACCTGTAGCTTCACTGCTCCCCCTTGTTTATTCCCCTACTCCAATTTGTTCCACGTCCCAGGCAAAAAAAAAGAGCTTCACCAGGCAGCACCACCAGCTCCAAAGAACCTCTCTGGATCCCTTCTGTGTCACCCATAGAGATCAGTAAAGGAAATTGCATCAGTCCCTTGCAAGAGACCAGGCAGGTGAGAATAAGTCCTGATGCTTACAAAGAGGATGAAATGATTTAAGAGGCAGTGAGTGGAATGTAGCAGAAAAGGACAGCAGAGGCGGACACTGCCTAACTTCAAACCATCTTTAAGCTGTTGTCATTGCACATTTTTAAAAATTGTGCTATGAAACACATAAAATTTACCGATTTGTCCATATTAGAATATACAGTAGTGTTAACTATTTTTGTTTGTCTAAGGTCTCTAGAACCTTTTTCACCTTGCAAAACTGAAACTCAGTACTCAATTGAACAACTACCTCTCTTCTGCTTTCCCCAACCCCAGAACCACCATTCTACTTTCTAACCATTTGACTATCTCATATAAGTAGAATAATGAAGTATTTGTCTTTTTGTGACTGGTTTATTTCACTTAGCATATGTGCCCAAGGTTCATCAGTATTGTTGAATACTGCAGAATGTCCTCCTTTTTAAAGGCTGAATAGCAAAGCATTTAATATATATACCACATTTTCTTTATTCATTCATCTGTTGATGGACATTTCAGTTGTTTCCACATTTTGGCTATTCTGAACAGTGCTGCAATGGGAGTGCTGATATTTGAGTACCTGCTTTCAATTCTTTTGGATATATATCCGCATTGCTGGATCATATGGTAATTCTATTCTTTTTTCCTAGTTTAAAATTTTGAGGAATGTCTGTGGTTTTCCATAGTAGCTGCACCAATTTACATTTCCAACAACAGTGTACAAGAGTTCCTATTCCTTCACATCCTCACCAACACTTGTAATTGTCTTTTGAAAAAAATAATGGTTACCCTAATGTGTGTGAAGTGGTATCTAATTGTAGTTTTGATTTGCATTTGCCTGGTGGTTAGTGATGTTGAGCATCTTTTCAATCTTTTGTCCCATTTTTAAAATTGAGTTTGTTGTTGAGAGAGGGAGTGCAGGGAGGGGAGGAAGGGCAGAGGGAGAGAATCTTAAGCAGGCTCCAGGCTCAGCTCTGAGCCTGAAGCAGGACTCCATCCCACAACCCTGGGATTATAATTTGGGCCAAAATCAAGAGTCGGATGCTCAAATGACTGAGCCATCCAGGCGCCCCTATAGGTGGCCTTTTTACTGTTTCTTTTGCTGTTCAGCAGTTTGTCATAGCACATACCACTGCTGAGGCCTTCTGGGGGCTGTAGTCCTAAGCGGCTGAGGAGGGCGGAAGGTAGAAGACTTTTTCTGCGTGGGTAGTGGTTAGAATCAGATTTCTACCGGACGGGCCTGGAGTGAACCACGTGCTGGTCCTCATTAGCAGAGATATAATTTATACCATTCCTTTTTCGGTCTTTGGATACTTCCTCAAACGGAGGCTCTGAGGAAAACCGACCCGGCGCCTCTGCTGGGGAAGCAGGCCACGCCCCTCCCAGCCTACCCGTCCCTGTGTCCGCTCACAGGGGCGGGGCTTTCCGCGGGGCGGAGCTCAGGCAGGAGGGGGCGGGGGCGGGGCTCCTGCAGAGAGGCGGGGCGGGGCGGGGCGTCCGGGCTTCTCTGCAGACCGCAGCCGCCCAGCGACCTCTTCTTTTCCGGCCCGGATAAGCAGGACACCCTGTTCATGGACCGGGCGGCCGTGGCGAGGATGGGCGCGGTGGCGAGCGCCAGTGTGTGCGCCCTGGTGGCGGGGGTGGTACTGGCCCAGTACATATTCACCTTGAAGAGGAAGACAGGGCGGAAGACCAAGATCATCGAGATGGTGAGTACGGGGGTTGGTGCGCCCAAGCGCTTGATGGGCCGCAGGGTGTTCCGTCCGGCCTTACCTTCCCGCGCTGGCGCTTCTGGAATGCACTGGGCACGCTGGGGACCCATTCACCCCACGAGCGGCCGCCCGAGGGCCAGTGACCCGGTCTGGACCCTCCGTGGTGTCACTCCTCTGGCTTTGGCTATGTCTCCATTTGAAACAGAAAGGCAGCAAATAGGTGATTCGGAAATAAGCCACCTCCTGCAGCCAAACCCGTTTCTCAAGAAATAAACTGAACGTTCTAGACTGGTTGGTTGTTCCCTAATTCCTGCAGCCAAACCGTTGTGACTGATCCAATTCGGACAGAGTTGTTTCTGCACCCTGGCTAGAATGACTTAGATTATGAAAAGGTGTAACTTCTCAGTGGTTGGAACAATGCCATTTAACCCAGTTGGAATTCAGAATAGTTTATTTTGTATTTGAGTGTTATTTCTTCTTGTCTCAAACTGCCAGGAAGTATCTTTGTGTTCGTTTTTCCCCCAAACCTCTTGCATAACATTTTTTTAGAAATTTATTTCCAATTTTATTGTAAGAGTGTTTCAAGAATGTACCTATTTAAGGTACATTATAAACAATATTTGCTTCAAAATTGGGGATGTTTTTAGTTGTTGTTTTTATTTAAAACCCATTCGTCAAGACAAGTTACTCACCAAATTGCGTTTTAACGTGCTTACTGGAGTGCATAATCCCATGTTTACTCACAATAATGTGCTATGCACATGAACATCTGGGGTCAAATATTCATGAAAAGTAAGTTGACAGTCTACCACCATATTAAGTAAGATCATTTTAGGTTCATATACTTGGAATACTTCAGCCTCAGTTACATGTTCTAATTGATTAAAGAAACTGTCCTGCTGGCCCCAGATTGAATTCAGAAATATTTTTCCATAACTAACATTATAAGATATGTCAATTCCCATGTCTCATATGCCACTAATATTGATAAGTTTTGTTTATTGCTACAATTAAATTATTTTTAATGTTTATTTATTTTTGAGAGAGAGACACACACATAGAGTGTGAGCTGGAGAGGAGCAGAGAGAGGTAGACACAGAATCTGAAGCAGGCTCCAGGCTCTGAGCTGTCAGCACAGAGCCCAATGCAGGGCTCGAACTCACCAACCATAAGATCATGACCTGAGCTGAAATCGGATGCTTAACTGACTGAGCCACCCAGGAACCCCTATTTTTTTTCTTCACCTCTATACCCAGCAAATATTTTTATTTCAGAAATTTCATTTTATTGTTGCTGTCCTGCTTATAGAACTGTGGGAGTTTCCTTTTGTTCCAAACCAAAAATTTATAACCCATGTGGTAGGGGAGGGGAACTAACTGCCACACACTTACTTGTGTGTACTTAAACTATGGATTGGTCTGTTATATCACTTCTCTAAACCAAGTAGAGTTAAAAATCAATGCTTTCATAAAATCCCACAGTGATACCATCCTAAGAACAGTTTGCTGTCTTTGTGAAAAATAATAAAAGCCCATCAGGCAGACCAACTTTACTTATGATTTGTAGTATAGAAATTAGTCTTTACATACACGTATGTATACATAATATGTTATATCAATTCAGAGTGTGATATATGTGCAGCTTGCTAGTAGCTTTTAAAAGGAAAACGTTGAAAGAGCTCTTTTTTTAATTTGTAATTTTAATAGGTTACTTTTTCAAAGGGAATAAACATTTGATTGGGATTCTGAAAATTTGGGTTCATATCTTAGTTTTATCTCTTTGTAACAGCTGTGTTTTAGGGGTCATGTTCTGCCTATCCCCTGCGCCATCTTTCAAACCCCCACCCTAGAGAATCTGTACAAACCTGTGAATGTCTAGTGGACATAGCTTAAACTGGTCACAAATAATGGAACCAGCAGTAACTACCTAAGCAGGGTGGGCCTGTTAGCTGGTAGGTAAGCAAATGACTTCTGGCACTGGGCTTAGATTGTGCATTGCCTTAAGAATTTTTAACTAAAAGACACAAAGGTGTGGCTAGTGGGCTGAAACTGCTACAGCTGGAAGGTCCTTTAGGGCAGCGAGATAAATATACAGAGGAAGCCTGTCAGAAGACATGCTCAGGATGTTCAGAGTTCAGAGAGAAGAGAAACCATTTCTCATAGTCAATATACTTCATTATTAAATACTTATTTTAGAACAATTTTACATTAACAAAATAATTGAGCAAATAAGTAGAGTCCCAACCAGTTTCCCCTATTACTAACATTTTACATTAGTATGGTACATTTGTTGAAATTGATGAACAAATATTCATACATCTTTAAATATCCATACTTTGTTCAGAGTTCCTTTGTTTTTACCTAATGTCCTTCTCTGTCCTAGAATTCCATCCAGGGCACCACATACATTTTGTCATTATGTGTCCTCATCTTGACTGTAACAGTTTCTCGGATTTTTCTTGTTTTATCTGTGATACAATAAGAAATATATATTTGGTGTTTGTCCCAGGTTCCTGCCACACAGCTCCTAAAACACTTGGACTCTGGGAAGCTTTAACAGTGTCTTTTCTATGCTAATGAGGTGGTCTGGTAGCTGGGGGCCCCCAAGATGGCTTCAAGATGTGGGCTGGTTGACTGAAAGATCAAGACATGATTAGAGCAGTAGAACTTTTAACCCCCTCTCCCTTCTGTGAGGAGAAGGGGTTGAAGTTCCTGGCCAATAATTTATTTAATCAAACCTACCTACATACCAGATGTCTATAAAGACCTCTAACTTTAAGTGTTTCGTATTTTGCCCTATGCTTCTCTTTCATTTGGCTGTTCTGAGTTATATTCTTTATATTAAACCTGTAATAGTAATTAAGCACTCTCCTGAGTTCTGTGAGTTATTCTTGCAAATTATGGAACCTGAGGAGGTAGTTTTAAAAATCCTCAAATTTAGGGTGGGAGGGAGGGGAGAGTGGGTGATGGGTATTGAGGAGGGCACCTTTTGGGATGAGCATTGTCAAATTTATTTGACAATAAATTTCATATATTGAAAAAATAAATAAATAAATAAATAAATAAATAAATAAATAAATAAATAAAAATCCTCAAATTTACACCCAATCCATCGGAAGTATGTTTGGCAACCTGGGACTCGTGACTGGCATCTGAAGTGGGGACAGACTTGTGGACTAAGTCCTTATCTCGTGGGATCAGACACTAACTCTAGATAGTGTCAGAATTGTATTGAATTGTTGGAAGAGTTGGAAGATTGTTGGTGTGAGGAAGAAAACCCACACATTTGGGGTCAGAAGTGTTTATAAAAACTGATAAATGTAATTTAATAATATCCAACTCATGGTAACTGCTTAATAAGTAGTAGATGTAATTATTATACCAAAACACAGACTATCAGCCACTCTCATAGCCTACATTTTTTCCTTATGAACTCGATTAGGGCATAATTTCTAACCACTGGTATTATTTTCTATCTTTATCTCTCCTAAGCCTTCATTGTAAAAACTACTCTAATTATCCTCAGTAAGGATGGCTTGCCATTTTTATTAACTGGACTGAAAAGATTAAAGTTGCCAAGCATGTGTATAGAAGTTGATACATATGCAGTAGAATTTTGCACAAATGAAACTAGTATTGGTGATGAATTGTTTTAAGGAATGAATTCCCCCACCTCTCTTAAATTCTTGCAGGTTTCAAGTCCTTCCTCATTGCTATTGACCATCACTTACCACTTGCTACTGAGTTTTAACTCACTGTTCTAATCAAACATGCCTGCTCAGATAGGACCTGTTCTTTTTGCGGCCCTTTTGGTTACTCCTAATAAAAAAAAGATTCTGGAATAAAGCTTAAGTATTTATTGCTAGTTTCCTACCAGGCAGAGAAACCCATTCGAACGCAATGTTTAGGCTTTGATAGATATACTCTGAAGGAGGGAAATGTAAACATATATATATCTTTCATACAGGTTTTTTTTTTTTTTTTTTTTAACGTTTATTTATTTTTGAGACAGAGAGAGACACAGCATGAACGGGGGAGGGCCAGAGAGAGACGGAGACACAGAATCGGAAGCAGGCTCCAGGCTCTGAGCCATCAACCCAGAGCCCGACGCGGGGCTCGAACTCACAGACCGCGAGATCGTGACCTGAGCTGAAGTCGGACACTTAACCGACTGAGCCACCCAGGCGCCCCATACAGGTTTTTTTTATATACAACTTAAAAAAATTTTTTTTAATGTTTATTTTTTTTGAGAGAGAGACACACACAGAGCATGAGTGGGTGAGGGGTAGAGAGAGGGAGACACAGAATCCACAGCAGGCTCCAGGCACCGAGCTGTCAACACAGAGCCTAATGTGGGGCTCAAACCCACTAATCATGAGATCATGACCTGAGCAGAAGTTGGGTGCTTAACTTGACTGAGTCACCCAGGTGCCCCACAACTTTTTTTTTTTTAATATTTATTTATTCTTGAGAGAGAGAGAGAGAGGGAGAAAGAGGGAGACCCAGCATCCGAAGCAGGCTCCATGCCCTGAGCTGTCAGCACAGAGCCTGACGCAGGGCCTGAACTCACAAACCATGAGATCATGACCTGAGCTTAAGTCAGTGAAGTGGGATGCTTACCGACTGAGCCACCCAGGCACCTCCATACAACTTTTTTAAATTGAATGATACATGATGGCTTTATTGTTTTTTACTTGATTGATTTTTATTCATGGTCATTGCTTCCATATTTTATTCTTTTCAGACAGCACTTACCTATTTTCATATTAATTTAGCGTAAGTATAAAAGCATTAACAATACACGTCTTCTTTGATTTACAATGGAGTTATGTTCCTATAAACCCATTGTTAAGTTGAAACTACAATAAGTCTGTAATGCATTTAATATAGCTACCAAACGTCATAGCTTAGCCTAACTTACCTTAAACATGCTCAGAACACTTACATCGGCTTACAGCTGGGCAAAATCATCTAACACAAAGCCTTTTTTATAGTGAAGTGTTGAATATCTAATATAATTTACTGAAAGTGAAAAACAAAATACTTGTATGAAACAGAATGGTTGTCAATGTAACAGTTGTTTATCCTTGTGACTACATGGCTGACGGAGCTGTGGCCACCGTCATTGCCCAACATTAGGAGAGAGTATTGTACCACACATTAGTAGCCCAGGAAAAGATGAAAATTCAAGGTATAGTTTCTACTAAATGCATATCACTCTCTCACCATAGTAAAGTCAGAGAATTACAAGTCAAAGCATTATAAGTTAAGGAATCTAATCAAATTTTAGGGAAATAGTAGGAACTGTAATTTTTGCTTTATAAAAGTAAAAAGTGCCTGGGTGGCTCAGTTGGTTAAGCATCCAACTTTGGCTCAGGTCATGATCTTGCAGTTAATTAGTTTAAGCCCCACATCAGGCTCTGTGCTGGCAGCTCAGAGACTGGGTCTGCTTCAGATTCTGTGTCTGCCCCTCCCCTACTCACCATCTCTCTCTCTCTCTCTCTCTCTCTCTCTCTCTCTCTCTCTGTGTCTCTCTGTGTCTCTCAAAAATAAGTAAACATTTAAAAATAAGTAAAAGTAAAACCCAGTGCTTGAAACTAAATAAAGCTAAGTGTTAGTGATTAAAAAAACAGCAGTGTACAAATTTAAGTGCTAAATGTGGCTTTTAAAAAAAGAGAATTTAAAAATATATGTGGTTAGCCATCAGGGCATTAGGACAGCACCGATGAAACTCCTTACAAGATGCAGCCACTTTCAAATGACAATTATTTTAAAGTAAAAACATTTTAATCAGACGTATATATGTTTATATACACATACGCTGTTTTATAAGAATTCGTCTTCTTTCTGGATTATATTAGGAGAAATCTTGCAAGTGTTTTTACTAGTTATTCCTGAATGAATGCTAGCTTTCCTGTCCTACAGTGATCCACCACAGAACTTCCCTACAGTTTTAAGAATCTCAGAATCTCTGTTTTCCCCACTGTTCCTCTTTAGTCATCGTTCTTGTTAGATAGGTTAGCCAACAGTGTGGGTTTTATTTGCTTTTATAAAATTTTGCATTGAGCTGTCCAATACATTGATCTCTCAGTACAACAACTTAGGATTTGGTGTTCTGTTGTATTAATTGCAGAAACTAGTCCAGAAAATTTATTTAGTGTCATTGAGGACGGAAAATGTAATGCCCTTAATATATTGATAACAAATTGACCAACTTTTCAAATTATCAAAATACCATATGTGTAATTTGTGGTTTTAAAGTTGTTTTAGAAAGCTGACTATATATATATATATATATATATATATATATATATATATATATATATATAATTTTTCAGAAATAGAATTTAGTGATTCATCACTTACATATAACACCCAGTGCTCCTCCCAGCAAGTGTCCTTCTTAATGCCCCTCCACCCATTTAGCCCATCCCCCCACCCAACATCCCTTCAGCAACCCTCAGTATGTTCTCTGTATTTAATAGTCTCTCTAGGGGTGCCTGGGTGGCTCAGTTGGTTAAGCATCGGACTTCAGCTCAGATCATGATCTCACAGCTCTTGAGTTTGAGCCCCACATCGGGCTCTGTGCTGACAGCTCAGAGCCTGGAGCCTACTTCAGATTCTGTGTCTCTCTCTCTCTCTACCCCTCCCTTGCTCACTCTCTGTCTGTCTCTCTGTGTCTCTCAAAAATAAACATTAAAAAAGGAAAAAGAGTCCCTTATGGTTTGTCTCCCTCTCTCTTTCTATATTGTTTTTGCTTCCCTTCCCATATGTTCATCTGTTTTGTTTCTTAAATTCCACATGAGTGAAATCATATGATATTTGTCTTCCTCTGACTGACTTATTTCGCTTAGCATAATACACTCTAGTTCCATCCACCTTATTGCAAATGGCAAGATTTCATTCTTTTTCATAGCCGAGTAGTATTCCATTGTATATATATCTACCACATCTGTTTTATCCATTCATCATTCAGTGGATGTTTGGGCTCTTTCCATACTTTGGCTATTGTCAGTAGTAGTGCTATAAACGTTGGGGTACATGTGCCCCTTCGAATCATCACTCCTATGTCCTTTGGATAAATACCTAGTAGTGCAATTGCTGGTTTGTAGGGTAGCTATTTTTAATTTTTTGAGGAACCTCCTTACTGTTTTCCAGAGTGGCTGCACCAGTTTGCATTCCCAACAGTGCAGAAGGGTTCCTCTTTTTCTGTGTCCTCGCCAACATCTGTTGTTGCCTGAGTTGTTAATTTTAGCCATTCTGACAGGTGTAAGGTGGTATCTCATTATGGTTTGGATTTGTATTTCCCTGATGATGAGTGATGTTGAGTATTTTTTCATGTGTTACATATATTTTTTTTAATGTTTTTTATTTTAAGAGAGAGAGAGAGAGACAGAGGTGAGCGGGAGAGGAGCAGAGAGAGAGGGAGATGCAGAATCTGAAGCAGGCTCCAGGCTCCAGCTGTCAGCACAGAGCCTGATGCAGGGCTTGAACTCATGGACCATGAGATCATGACTGAACTGATGTCAGATGCCTAACCAACTGAGCCACCCAGGTGCCCCTGTGTTATCTTTTAATCCAAAGTATTGAAAGACTGAAAACTGACTTTTTAATGATTATTATTCTCAAGTTAGCTACATGCTGTGTGTTCTTGGCTTCAGGGGTAGATTCCCGTGATTCATCACTAACATATAACACCCAGTGCCCATCCCAACAAGTGTTCTCCTCAGTGCCCATCATCCATATTCCCCAGCCCCCCCAAACCCCCACCCCTAACAACCCTCAGTTTTTTCTCATATTGGAAAGTCTCTTATGGTTTGCTTCCCTCTCTGTTTTTATCTTATTTTTCCTTCCCTTCCCCTATGGTCTTCTGTTAAGTTTCTCAAATTCCACATATGAGTGAAATCATATGATATCTGTCTTTCTCTGACTACCATATTTCACTTAGCATAACACCCTCCAGTTCCA
Organism: Panthera tigris; assembly: GCF_018350195.1. NCBI lineage: Eukaryota > Metazoa > Chordata > Mammalia > Carnivora > Felidae > Panthera > Panthera tigris. The sequence goes on along the minus strand of NC_056661.1, from coordinate 122,704,948 downwards.
TCCAAACAGCAAGATTTCATTCTTTTTCATAGCCGAGTAATAGTCCATTGTATATATCTACCACATATTCTTTATCCATTCATCAGTTGATGGACATTTGGGCTCTTTCCATAATTTGGCTATTGTTGAAAGCACTGCTATAAACATTGTGGTACATGTGCCCCTATGCATCAGCACTCCTGTATCCCTTGGATAAATTCCTAGTAGTGCTGTTGCTGGGTTGTAGGGATATTCTATCATTAGTTTTTTGAGGAACCTCCACACTGTTGAAAACTGACTTTAAAATTTAAGGCCTATCTTTTTGTGTTATTCTTCTATTTGCTATTAAAGTAAGTTGAAAACAGACCTTTCCTTGTAGAGTTTAAAAACTAAAATAAATTATGTTCTTGGAAGAGAACGGCTTCATTTGATTAGACTATTTAGTAAACAGAAAGAGCTGGCTAAGGAGACCAAACATTTCTAGCCTCACATATTTACTGAGGGAAATAGAATTATAATCTTTAAATTAGACAAAGATTAAAGGTTTTATTATGAAAAATGGAGTTAAGTTTGATTTCTGTGATCTCTTCTAAAGATGTGATTGGCATGTGGACTACACATGATGCAAGGGATGTATATAGAACATGCCTTTATTTTTCTTTCTTGTGGCCTCTTTCAGTAGTAATCTTTCTTGCCAGTGGTGAAAATGCTGATGAACCTATGATTTTTTGCTTACTCTCAGGTAAAAGACAGTCTTTTATTTAACAAAAAAAATAACCTTTTTTTTAATGTTTATTTTTGAGAGAAAGAGAGGCAGAGAAAGACAGAGACACAGAATCCAAAGCAAGCTCCAGGCTCTGAGCTGTCAGCACAGAGCCCGATGCGGGGCTCGAACTCGTGAACTGTGAGATCATGACCTGAGCCGAGGTCAGAGTCAGTTCCATTTCTGTAAATACAAGTGTCTAGTCATATAGTAGTCATGATTTCAATATTAATTCTGTGGTGAGACTTCTAAATGGACATTACTAGTATCACCGGTATTTTTAGTCTTCTCCCCTTTTTGCCTTTGGGCAAGCTTTGCTATTCTGGCCAATAGACTGTGTCTGGAGATGATATGGCTACTTCCAGGCCAGTATAGTTATGAACAGTTACGCAGTTGTCCCTAGTCTTTCCTACTACTAGAGTAAACCCTGAAGCATCATGTTGACGTGGAGACAACACAATATCAAAGCTGCCTGGACTACTGAGCCAATATGTGGAGGACAGCTGCCCTGGAGAGCCCTCTGAACCCATATTGGACTTTGTGTGAATGAAAAATCAACTTTTTTGTGTGGTAAGGAACTGAGATTTTTGTGTTGTTATAGCCCCATAACCTATCCTGACTAACACAGACTTCTTCACTACCCCAAAGCGATGGCTCACTGCAGGTGGCTCCTCCCCTCCCTAGTTAATGGTGGCGAGTGATCTGAGATTGGATGGGAGGATGAAGTCACCCTCTCTGTTTCCCTGATGCTCTTCCTTCCCCCGCTAGCCATTGCTTCAGACTTTTGGGTTAATAGGGTAGGAGGAAGGCTGTCTTTTACTAGAAAGTAAAGAAATGTGAGTTCTTATTTGACTCGATAGGTTTGTGCTTTCTGGGCCTGCAAGATATTTAAAGTTGACTTTCTCGGGGCACCCGGCTGTCTCAGTTGGAAGAGTGTGTGACTCTTGATCTTGGGGGTCATGTTCCAGCCCCACATTAGGTGTAGAGATTACATAAATAAACTTTAAATAAAGTTGGCTTTTTCTTCTTCCACTGTAGCCCCATAATATGGGCAATTAATTTTTTTGGTACCCCACTCTACCTCAACCTGATTTTTTTTTAAGTGATCCATTCCATACAGGTTCATGCCTTTGAAGTCTCTCCCTCTCAGGTGGCTCTTGTGGGCTGGACATAAATAGGTTTCTGGCTGGTTCCCTCCTGCATGGTCTCTCTTCTAGTCTGTGGGAAACATTCACTTATCCCTGGCTCTGACAAACTCTAGGAGTACAGGCTATTACAACAAAGCCACTTTTTAACAATGTCAGCTTTACACAGTTATGACTGACAAAATTATGAAATATTTGAAGTGTGCGTTGTGATTGGATATAATATACACTGTGGAAAGGATTCCCCATCTAGTTAATTAATACACCCATCACCTTACCTATTTATCTTTGTGTGTGTGTGTGTGTGTTTGTGTGTGAGAACATCTAAGAACATTTGAGTTCTACTCTCAGCAAACTTCAATTATATAGTACAGTGTTAACTGTAAAGAAGATAGAATACTTGATGAATTCGCCATCATCCTTGTAACAGGGCCATGCTAATTTCCTTAGTGTTCCAAGTTTAGTATATGTGCTGCCAGTGGAGCATAGCAGAGCCCCTTCTGTCCCACTGAGTATCTTTTGTAGCTTGGGTCAGGTGGAAAACACATTTCAGGTTCTCCCAGAGACCCCACGAGAGTCCCCTGTTGCTTGGTGAGAAGGTAGCACTCCACCATCCCCATTCCCTTAGAAGCAGAGGGCACAGCAACAACTCTTCACTCTTTTCACTCTTTTGTATTCCTTAAGTGGGTGAGGGCCCAAGAGTCATCAAGCCAATTCTCCCCATTTTCCTCCCCTCGCCTTGGTACGATACCTGTCACTGAATTGAACCGAAACAGGAAGATTCCTAAGTTAATATCCTATTACATAAGTTTAACATTCTGTGAATTTTTTTAGATGTTACTCATTGTTATGGGCTGAATTGTGACCCCTCAAAGGTTCTAACTGGACTAAGAATCAACAAGAAATCAATTGACAGATTAACAAGAGAAAATCAAATTTAATAGCATACATATGGGGAATCCACCCAGACATGAAAATTCCAAAGACAGGCAAAATGAAGTGTACATGTCATTCTGAACTCAGGAGAAGGGAATAGGGGTCTGAGGCTTGAGAGGAATGCACTTCACAGGACAGAAGGAAGAGCAGCTGTATGGTAATTAGACGTTTGCCTTGCCACGTAGATGAGTCACTCACGTAAAATTTGTCTCCTTATTCTGGGAAGATCCCCCAATTTAGAGTTCTTCTATGTAGTTAAAGGATGGACAAAAGTTTCTCTTGAGCCCACAGGGTCTCGCTTGCCTTCAGCTCAAAATAATCTTCTTGCCAGAGTGGCCCATCTCGGGGCGGCCTGCCCTGGACTCCTACATGCTTTTGAATGATAAGCAAGCATTCCCATTTCTTGAGTCTAGGCTTATGTGTTCTGTGTCTTCCTTGGCTTGTTCAGCCTCCTTGGGTGATACAACCTCTCTCTAGTGTTCATTCTTTCATCTGGACTGACAAGATGGACACTGGCTTCCCCCTCACTAGAAGCTCCACAGCCAGTTAAAACTGTGATTTCTAATTTAAACACATCTCAACTATTTATGGCTTCCTTCTTGAAGTTTGTTTGTTGGTTGAGAGAGAGAGCATGCGGGAAAGGAGCAGAGAGAGAGAGAGTCTCTAGCAATCTCCACACTGTCAGCTCAGATCCTGACTTGGGGCCCGAATCCACCAAACACGAGATCATGACTTGAGCTGAAATCAAGAATCCGATGCTTAACCGACTGAGCCACCCGGGCACCCCATTTATTCACGGCTTCCTTCTACACACCAACAATTACTCCTTAAATAGCTGGTGGTATTTTTGAAACTTGAGTGAGTTTCCTTCCTGGAGATAAACTTCTAACAAAAACTTCTTCCTTTCTTCTATTTTAAGGTAACATCAGATGTTCTCTGGGTACTATACTGAGTAAGTGTAAAGCCCACTATTGAATGTATATTTAGAAAAGGGAGAGGGCGGGGAATGAAGATTTAAACACAACTGCTTTAGTGGCTCAGCTGTTGCATAGGCTTTTGAAAATATCTTTATATCTCAACTTTTGTCTAATTTACATCAGTACACAGATTTATGACCTTTTAGGACCTGTTTTGAATTAATGATTTGTTTTGTAAAGCATATTCCCTGAACTCCTGTGGTATTTCCTGATGATTTCTCATAAAGGAGCAATTTATACACTGTCTCGTATTGTTTACTGTTATGTGTGGTTTTTAAGGGTCTAGATTGGTCCATATTTGCCTTTTTTATTTGTTGCACCCAACTAAGAGAAACAGAGACCCCAAATCAGTGGCTTTAATAGACAATAAACATTTTATTTTTCTAATGTAAGAAGTCCAAAAAATAGGCAGTTGCTGGTGTTAATTAGGGGGCACATGGGTATCAAGACAGAGGTCTTTGAAATTCTCTTGGCTCTTCTCATGGTGACAAGATGGCTTCTGTAGTCCTGCCCAACATGTCCATCTTCCAGGGAGGAGAATGCTCATTTCAGTAAAGCAGAACTTTCTCCTCACTTGTCATTAGAGAGGACAGTGTCACATAGCCACCCTAATTGTGAAGCTGAGGAATTTTTTTGACTGAGAAATCACCCCCCCCCAATAAAATTAAGATTCTATTAGTAAGAAAGAAAGGGAGGAATTAGGTAATAAGCAGTCTACCGTACTATACCATAGTCCCTATTCTTTTTCTGTATTACTTGCCATTCAGTAAATTGATTTAAAATTTGATCAAATATAAATGCATGTATATAATCTAGGATTACTGGTGGTCAGTTGGCTGGTGGAAAAACAGAGCATTCCAACTGCTACAAGTCCTTGGCCATTCTGGACGGCAGTCCAGAATACAGACTCAGAATAGCTTTGCTCTTCTGTCTACCACAAGCATAAAGATTTATTCATTCATACCTGAAATACCTAGGTCTTCAGTAGTTCTGGAGATATCACACTGGGTTTATGCATGCTAAGATTTAGAAGCTAGTCTCCCAATTATGTGCCACAACTAGCTTAAAAGCTAGAGTCCTAACAGTACTTCTAGAATGAATAAATACAAATTTGTGAAAGAGATAGCAAGGAAAGGCTGTGTGGAATTCAAAGGAATAGGAGATTACATTGGGTAATGTTTGATGGATGTGGTGTTATTTGAAGAGTGACAATCATGATTGATCCAGTCTGAATAAAATATATATTGTAAAATAAGGGGAATATATTAAACCCTTGACATTGGCAAAGAATATGTCCAAGATCATTTTGAATCCCAAATTTGCAAGTGTGGAGATATTTGTACCAGGCATATGACTTTGTCTTTTCAAATCACATTTGCCATGTTACCTATGTGTTATCCTCATGTAGCAAGTTTCACCACATCAGCTTCAGCAAGTGTGAGCTCTAATCTAGTGAGCTGTTTTTATGTTAGCCAGAATACTTCCTGATACCATTGGAGTTTTTAATTCTTTTTGTTGTGAATTCATTTACACAACAGATGGAGCCACCCTTGAACCAGATACTATAATACTTTTCGGGTGTTTTTTTGTTTTTATATTTAAGTAAGGGCTAGGCCCATTGTGGGGCTTGAACTCACGACCCTGAGATCGAGAGTTACATGTTCTACCAATTGAGGCAGCCAGGAGCCCTGATACTTTAATATCCAAGAACTTTAATTATCCAAGAACCAATGATCTTTTCTAGCTAAAAACCATCATATCCGTAGATCTTTTTACTTTCTTTCTTTATTTTTTTTCAATTTTTTTTTAACATTTATTTATTTTTGAGACAGAGCATGAATGGGGGTGGGGGGGGTCGCTCAGAGAGAGGGAGACACAGAATCTGAAACAGGCTCCAGGCTCTGAGCTGTCAGCACAGGGCCCGACACGGGGCTCGAATTCATGGACTGCGAGATCATGACCTGAGCCGAAGTCGGCCGCTTAACCCACTGAGCCACCCAGGCGCTCTTTACTTTCTTTAATAAGCCCTCCAGGTGATTCCAATGTGAGCTAAAGTTTGAGAATCATAGAAGTTAAAGAATTCAAATTTTTGTCCCCAGCAAAATTTCAAAGTTTACAAAATTTGTTAAAAAAAAAATCCAGTTTAATTGTTCACAAATAGTCACAATTAAGGGCTACCAAACAATTACCGTGTGGAAAGAGAAATCAGTGAGGAGCATTTAGAAAAATGAGCACTTTCATTTACTCTGTTGGAAATGATATATACACTGGTTAAATAAATTATAGTGCATTGGTTACTTGTGGGAAAGAAAGGCAAATGAAAAATTAAGTTTCCTTACTGCCTACAATGCATTGACAAGTCTTGAAACAGGCAGTGACATTCCTTTAAGAATTCAGCTGCCTCAATGATGACACTTTGCTCAGGGCAAAAGGCAATCTTAGCTTAACAGTATCCCAACTGCAGCTCCCCCACCCCCCACCCCAGGATCCTGTAAGTCTACTTTACATATAAAAATTCCTTTGGAACCCTCCTTTATAACCCATCCCCCCAAGATATATGATAGCAATCATGTGGCCCACTGATAATAAACATCTAAAGGGTCTCAAGACTGAATTTTTACTAAACAGTAATAAATGACCTTTTCCTAATAGCAGCTAGCCCCTTGAAGTCCTGGAAACCTTGTTTCCAAAATACCTTAGAGATTTATGCTATACCTAACACTCTCCCAACCTGAAGGTGTATAATCAGTCACTCTTCACAACCCCAGTGCAGCTCTTTCTGCCCACGGGTCCTGTCCCTGTACTCTAGTAAAATCACCTTTTTGGGGGTGCCTGAGTGGCTCAGTCGGTTAAGCGTCTGACTTCAGCTCACATTATGATCTCACAGCTCGTGGGTTCGAGCCCTGCATCAAGCTCTTTGCTGACAGCTTAGAGTCTGGAGCCTGCTTCGGATTCTGTGTCTCCCTTTCTCTCTGCCCCTCCCCTGCTTGCACTCTGTCTCTCTCAAAGATAAATAAGCATTAAAAAAAATTTTTTTTAATAAATAAAATCACCTTTTTGCGCCAAAGACGTCACAAGAATTCTTTCTTGACCATCAGCTCTGGACTCCCACCACTCCAAAATCAGTTACATTATGGTGCATTTGTATAATAAAATATTATTGCAGCTTAAAAAATAAGAAAGTAAATCTGTATGAGTTAACATTTAAAAAAACTCTAAAGATAGTAACTAGGGAGAAAAGCATGTTCTAGAACAGTTGTGGTTCTGACAGAGATACACATGTATATGCTTGTATGTCACTTGAAATTCTTGAAAAACTGTACTAGAAGCTGTTTGCAGTTGTTACTAGTTATGGTGGAACTTGGGAGGATGAGACTGGGGAAGGAGATTTCTACTTTTTCATCCTTTAATGTTCTGTAGTGTTTGAAGTAACATGACCATGTTTATTTTTTTAAAAACTGGTTAATTGAAAGAAACATTTTAAAACCTGTGTTGGGACCACAGTATAGAAGCATCTTCATTATCAGTAGTAAGGTATTTGTAATTAATTTGCTGAAGAGCCTTTGAGTGTGTTATATTCATTTTAAATAATCAGTGGTAAGGTCTGGAATGCATTTTAGTATGCTTAATCTGGTAACTAAAGTATATGAAATTAGCATAACTAGAATCAAGAGATGAGCAGTGTGAGGAAAAGATAATTTTCCCTCTGCCTTTCTAAGTTCTGTGCTGGGACCCTATATCAAAAGTTAGAATTAACAAGAGAAAAACAAGTTTTATTAGCACATGTACATGAGAGATACCTTGGGAAAAATGAGTAACTCTCCTGGGTGCTTTAAAATTATACCATCTACAGCTAAAGACAAAAAGAGAAAAGGTCATGAAAGAGGCCTGTTGTGGGATGGGAGGAAGAAAAGTATGGTAAACTTGAGTAAGGGTTGATGTGCAGATTTAAGTGCATTCTCTCCATTGATTTGAGTTTGAGGTGCTTTCATCATCTTTCTCTTCCTTCTCTTTTAGTACCGAGATGGAGACACACACAGAAATGGAGATTTCCTTTATAAATGTACATTTCCCTTGCAAAACAGAACTTCTGCTCTTTTCAGAGCTTCTCCGGTGTCTACAGTTTCTCTGAAATTACCAGCTCAAAATAATCCTTGTGCCAAAGAGGCATATGTTGGGGCGATATTCTGTCACACTCAAGGAGCAGGAATTAAAATAAGCCTGGATTAAAGAGAATGAAGCCCGAGACTGCTATGGGCGTAGTAGTAAAAAGGGGACAGAAAATTGGTGGATTGCAGAGGTGAAGTCTGTAGGATTTAAAAGGGAACAGGATTGGTAACCTCAAAATCTGCCGTCTTCTTTTTTCTTTAACTCGAGATGGTATTGAAGATGGTGGTTTGGGCCATTTCAGGGAGTTACTTAGTTTTCCTGGGTATCTCCCATGTATACAGGAAGTATGCATGTTATTACGCTTGTGTTTGTTTTTCTCCTATTAATCTGTCTTTTTTTATAGGAGAGTTTTGGCCAAGAACCTAGAAGGGTATAGGCAAAATTATTTTTCCTCCCCCACAGACTTTATAATTTTTACAAAGTATCTTGGATTATCCTTAATTCATCGTAGCAGTTTGAATGTTTCCTACAATTTGTTAAATCATTTCCATATATTTCTTTTTTGTTTGCATTTAAAATAATTCAGACATCACCTTATTTAGAGGTACTGAATTAAGCCTATAAAGAACCTGAAATCAGTTTTAATCCTTATTCTCTTTTAAATTAGGGATTGTAATTTGTCTCCTCAGTACAGTAAGTTATTTGAAATCCAGTGCCATGAACCTTATCTGAGGTTCCCCCCACCTTTAAAAATGTCAATCAAGGAAATCTACACAATTCCATTTTTGTGTCAGCAGGTGGCAGACTTCTCTCTGCTATGGCTTAGTGCTGGCTTTCTAAATTACCTTTCTTGTTGATACATTTTTATGTTTACTCTCTCACTGCTGCTTAAACCTAAAGGTTTGCCACCCCAAAATGTGCCACTTTGTCATGTGAATTATTGTGAACTGAAGCCAGTCAAGACCCAGAGGGGTCAGGAAAAGCTTTTTACTGCCCTTCTACCTGCCTAAAAGAATTTAGAAAGGGGCGTGTACCAGGAAGAGAGCTATTACCAGAGATTGCTCTTTTATCTGAGAGATTTACCTGCATGGAGGCAAATGTTGCTCTTCTCATTTTCCTGGAATTGCCTTCCTCCCCTTTGAAGCCCCAGACCTCTACCCCTTTCTCCTTAGCTCAGGATGGTTTATAAGCCTCAATTGCCTGACTGCTTTTAGGTCTCTTATCTTTGTGGGTTCCCATAGGTGTGAAATTAAGGATTTCTTTTCTGTTAATCTTTTTAGTTAATCTTTTTAGTATGGGTGGTCTCAGCAAAGAACATAAAAGGGTAGAGGGAAAGTTATCGTTCTGCCCTTACAAACCATTAATCTATAAAATTTAAACCAACTGACACTCTTCTGCCATTATAGATGTAAATTCCATTGTCTATTTTTTTTCCATATATGTTGTTTATTTTCCTCATTTGCAAGGTGCTAGTAGATTACAGCGTTTTATTTAGTGGTTGATTGGAAGGTTGCTTAATTTGTTTGGCAAGTTCCTGCTTGTAAGTGGGTGGAAATAGATAGTCACATGTTTAACGTGATGTGGGTTCCCGCAAGATCCTTCCTGTCCCCATTTTATCTCTGAAGCCTTGTCATGGCACAGCCCTCTCGTTTATTTTACATCAAATGCCCCACTCAGAGCCTGGGTTCAAAACACCATCATCAAAAAAACCCAAAATTTATCTAGATTTCTCTGTGACACCATTAGTGTTGTAAGGTAATGAGACCCTCAGTCAATTTTGATGGAGGGAGATAGGAAAAGCGTGAGAACCTAAGCATAACAGCATAGTGAAAAGTGACAAAACAGAAACCCACTGAAGTTACTTCAAGAAAACAGGGGGCTACCCTGGGGCTAGCACTAGAAAACACTTAGAAACTGATTCCCATTTGGGTTAGCTGGGCACCGCCCTATCATCCTGTGACCAGGAGAAAGGAACTAAGATTTGGGGGTGTCTACTTATGGTTAAATTCACTGTGCATGTTTACTTTATTTAATCCTTAAAAACACAGTCCAGCTAGTAATGTTGTCATAATATGTATTAATTTGCTTAGGAACTAGCTTATAAGTAGCAGACCAGCCCTCAGTATGCTTAAAGAAAGCCTGCTTCCCACTTGGGAATAAGAATTGCTTTAATGAAGTGTTATTGTGTTGCTGATCTTTAAAAATTTTATCTCTTTCCAGACGCCTGGGTGGCCCAGTTGGTTAAGCGTCTCACTTCTGCTCAGGTCATGATCTTGCGCTGGGCTCTATGCTAACAACTCAGAGCCTGGAGCCTGCTTCAAAGATTCTGTGTCTCCCTCTCTTCTCTGCCCCTTCCCTGCTCATGCTGTCTCTGTCTCTCACAAATAAATGTTTAAATTTTTTTTTTAATTTTTTCTCTTTCCAAGTTAAATACTTTA